>NW_004524582.1:31122867-31126712 GCF_000260255.1 Octodon degus
AAAAAAAAAAAAAAAAAAAAAAATGTGCCCTGGGTGGCCTGGGCTGGAAGCCAAGAACAGGCACAGCCTCTTTCGGGGGCTCCCTGAGTTGGCCTGGCCATGCACGTCCCACACCGAAGCTCCAAGCCGTGTCCCAGTCCACGCCATGTCCGTGGCCCACCTACACAGAAGCCAAGGACAGAGTTCGCTTGTGGTTAGCCCCCGGGAATGGCCAAAAACTTGGGGAGGGGGAGACAGAGGGAAAGGACGGCTCTAGGAGATCTACTTCATGACAGAACTGATGTAACAAAACTCAGGACTGATGAAGGGCTTGGGCACTACTCCGGGCCTCCGTTTTTTTCTTTTTTCACAAATGTGAGTTACACTGCCTTTGGATAGGAGCCGTGTTTATACCCAGAAGTTTTCTTAACATGCAAAGACACCACAGAACACCCCCTTCCCCTGGGGGCGCAGGTGGAGGACCAGATGCCACCTAGTCTCAGGGCTGGCCTGCCTGGGACAGTGGGAAGCTCCCGGTTGATTTTCTGTCCCTTCCGCCTCCCATGGTCGCCCTCTCCTGCACCTGGTGACTCCTGCAATCTGCCGTGCCCAGCCCGACCCACAGAGCCAGTGATGCTCCATAAAGGGGCCACAAGGCACCTGCGTCCAGGCTCCAGCACCGCAAGACACACAGGCTCCATGCAGGAGGTCCAGCACAGCGCCCTTAATGGAGCTCCTTCCTCCACCTGGGCCTCAGTTTCCCCCTAACACGAGCGAGCTCTTTGGGGCAGTCTAGGAGTCTAACTCGCCATCCCCTCCAACCCCGCCCACAGACTCAGGCTCCTCTCTGGAGAATGAGATATTAGTTCACTTTTTCTTGCTTGGGAAGAGGAAGAATGGCTCAGAGCGCAGAGCCTGGTGCCGTCACGGAGGGAGTGAACACAGGCACCACCCGCGTTCACACAGTGGACTGCCCATCTGCCGGGCGGCTGGCCGGAGAAGACTCAGGAGCCCACCCGAGGCACACATCTGCCGGCCATTCCCTGGGCGACCCGGGCGAGCGCTTCCCGTAGGGGCGCTGTTCCCTGCAGCAGCCGCACACGCGCACGGCTCGCTGGGGTCTGGGCTGCGCCTCCGCACCCGGTATCTCACCAGGTTCTCACAAGCAGCCCAGCCAGAGGGCAGGCGGAGCGGGAGGTCCTGCCTTTCAGCTGAGGAAACGGGCTCAGACAGCAAGGCAGCCGGCCCCAACCTCAGAAGCCCTGACTCGGCTCCTTCTGTCTCCAGCTCTGCGGCCCACGCAGTTGGCTCCTCCACGGGCCAGGGGACACCCTTGTGCCCCACACCTCCACTGGGCAAGGAAGCCCTGTAACTGAAGGCCAGGCACTGTGTGGTGCCCTCGGAAATTCCCAAGTGCAGAACCTAAGACCTCATTGAGGTGTGAGTGAGCGTTTCCGGGACTGCGACGTTTCCTGAAATCCAGGCCCTGACCTGCTGGTGAGCATCTGGGAAGCCACCTCTCCCACCTGGCTGAGGTCAATCTGACTGCTTTTCCTCTAAGTAGCATCATCAGAAACTCCAGATTATGGGCCTGCAGAGCCCCGTGTCAATGCCATTTATGGAAAGGGGCCTCCCGCACCCCTAGAGACTGCACTTGCGTCGTGACAGCAAGGGCCCCATGCCTGTGCCACGCCAGTGGGGACACAGCAAAGGATGCATTCAGAAGCGAGGGGGCGACAGGCATGCAGGGCAAACCACAGCAGCCGATTCCGACCATACCATGCTGTTTGTAGATAGGGGGTTTCCTATAGATGTTATCTTTTACGCCAGTGTCTGGGAAAGAAAAGAGAAACAGAAAGGAGAGAACAGGAGGGTAAGCAGCAGACTGCGGTGATTTCTGCCTGGTGGCCCTTGTCAGCGCCACTCACTCACTCAGATTTAGAGTCACCAGGAAGGAGCTGGCACCCGGAATGAGCCAGGGCCAAAGCCCCACACCTACAACAAGCACCCCCACTCCAGGTGCCACCCCGATCTGAAGGGGACAGGGACAGAGGTGGCCAAGGAGGAGCAAGTGAGTGCCCTGGTGTGCAGGAGCAGCCAGCGCTGATAGCCCTCTTCTCCAGGAGCCAGGGCGTCTCCAGGTGTGGGGTGGCTGGGGGGAGACTTGCACCCAAGTTGATATGAGGTGTGCGCACAAGCTCAGAGATTGGGGCAGCGGAGGAGAGGGGTAAGGAATCACAGGACATGCCCAGCCCGTCCTGTCCAGGAAAGGCGCCTGCTCTGTTGATGCGGTGGGTGCGCAAGGGCCTACCTGGGACGTGGAAGTGGCGCGGCGCCTGCTGGTAGGTGGAGGAGGGTGGCCGGCTGTCCGAGAGCACCGAGAGGCTGGGCGTGCTGCGGCCGCTTTCGCTGCCTCCAGACGGGAGGGTGGAAACAGCAGAGGGTAGAAAAGCAAACAGTTTCTCAAGGAAAAGCCTGACTGACATGGAGCCGCTCTCCTGCCCGGAGAGCAGCCCACGCCCTCTGCCTCAGCCATGCCACAGCTCCTGCCGGGACCAATGACTTGTGAGTCCAACCTCGAGGTGAGCGCTCGGCTCAGTGGTCCATAAAGGAACCTACTGCAGGGCCAAGGGCTCCCTGGTGACAGGGATTGGCTGGGCTGCCTGGCAGAGGGCGGGATCCTGGGGCGCCCACCCAGTGCCCCCCTCCCTGGCTGGCTGTGCATCCTGCTCCCTCGCCAACACCAAAGCCTGTTGCTCTGGTCCCCTCTGGACACGCAGCTGCTTCCTGTGAGACATACCAGCTAGCCACAGGACGGGGCCGAGTGCTAGGGTGCAGCAGACGTGAACTCGGGAGCCACTGAGGAACTTTGTCACCCACAGACTAAGCGACACACGGCTTAGTCACCTAAACACGGCTATATGGGCTAAACGTACAGTGTCCCTCCTTCTGAGCCTGCCTCCCAGCCCCGTCCTGAGCCCCTTCCTGCTCTGGGGAGGAGGCTGGATGAACGAGTCCCAGGTGCAGGTGGCCACTGCCTGGGAAGGCCCTGCAGGGCCCCTGCTCCCAGCTCCACAGTTAGGTGCCAATGGTGTGGCGGATGGGATGCCAGGGCATTGGACACGCTAGGAGGAGGCGCAAGTCCCCGCCAGACACCCAAGCCAGTCATCTCTTCTGAGCCCTGGGGTCCCCACGGGATGCCACAGGACAGCAGGGGGCAGTGTGCTCTGGATCTGGACCTTCCTGGGACCCTGAGTGACCTCCCTGGCTTCCTAGAGGGGGAGGACAGGCTGGGACCCTCTGGGCCGGACAAACGCATCTCGCAGGGACAGAGGGAGCCCATGCCCGGCATGTGGGCTAGGGGCTTGACACAAGCAGAGGCCAACCAGCAGCCACTGGGAGCCAGGCCCACACAGGGGAGCTGGCTTTCCTGCAAGCACCTCCTCCTGCCTGGCTGGCAGCCCCCCCCACACACTGGCCCTGACGGTACCAACTCTGTCCCTGTCCCTCCAGAGCTGCCCAGAACCTCTGGGCTGCACCGTACTGCGCCCCCTGGTGGTAGCCTGGATCTTGCAAGGGGAGACAGGGCCCACGCTTCAGGAGAGAAACCAAAGTTGCGCAAAGGCAGCAAACTGGATGGAAGAAGGGCTCTAGCAGAAGCAGGACTTTAACAAGAGCTCAGCACAGCCTCACAGATGGCTGACTGCGCTCACACCAGGCAGAACCTGGGCAGCCATGGCTCGGTTCTGCCCTTCAGTCAAGTTCATGGGGGCTAAGGACCCCACCACGAGTCACAGGAGATTGCTGTTGTGCCAGCGCCACCTCAGGAGGCCCCTGCACACCTGTGCACGCATCTACCTCAGGAG
>NW_004524582.1:31129169-31207522 GCF_000260255.1 Octodon degus
CTCAGGAGGCCCCTGCACACCTGTGCACGCATCTACCTCAGGAGGCCCCTGCACACCTGTGCACTCATCTATCTCAGGAGGCCCCCTGTATGCACAGGTGCACATCTGTCTCTGCAGCACCCATGGTTCTTAGCAGCTGACCAGAGGGTGAGACCAAGGGGAGGTTGAGGCCCAGTCTTAGTAGCCCAGGTGACTTGTTGGGGCCTCTAACAGTGGCCACTGGCTCCTCCCACCTTGGCATGGGCTTGGCCCCACTGTGGTGCCTCTCCTGGTTCCTGCTGGGCGAAGTGCCCAGGAAGGCCCGGCCGCTACAGAGCCGCCCTTCACCTTCCTCCACTGCCCTGACCCTGTGAGGCTGCAGGGCTTACTGACTGGGACCTTGGGCCTCACAGTGCACACATGTTGGCCCCGAAGGTACAGTCCCCTGTGCCACCACTGCAGGGCTTGCTCCCCACGTGATGCCAGCTTCTTCTTGGACCTTGGAGCTTAAAACCCAGGACACAGATGTCACTGTGGTTATCACCTCTCCAGGTGAGTGATGGTGCCAGGCACAGGGGCCTCCTCTGGCACAGGGCATGCATCCACTGGGTGGGGTCACCTCCAAGGCTCCCAGCATCCGCTGGTGGACCTGGGGTCCCTCAGCCCAGGCCAGGCCACCACAGAATCCTCCTTTGTCTTCTTAGTTGAAATAAAGGCTTCAATTAAAAATGTCAGAGAGTGTAGAGGTGCAGGGGAGAGCCCTGCAGAGCCCTGTCCCAGGCCCATTGCTAACTCTGACCCCTCGTACCCATGCTGTATGTGAACTTGGCCTGTCTTCCTCATGTCCTCTTCTGCCCGGGACACCACCTGGGCAGTGCATCACACTGGCCCTGTGTCTCCTCCTCACACCTCTCGGCAGTGACAGGGTTTCCTTGGTGCTGCTGCTGATGGTGACAGTGCCTCTGGCCAGGGAATCACCCATGTGACACTTTCCCTTGAGAGACATCAGGCTGTGGGCCAGGGAGTGAGACCATAGCAGTGACATCCCCTCTTGTTCCCATGGCAACAAGGGCACCAGCTGGTGGAGACACTAGGCTGGGGACAGTGACTGTTGTTGTCTCCCCCACTCTGCTCCTCTGTTGCAGTCTGTCCCGTCTGGGAGGAAGCCACACGTGTGGGGCGGGAGTCAGGCCGCCCCTCGGTGGCACTGCCACACACCAAGTCCCCTGCGCAGACCCTTGTCTGTGTCCCCATCCTCCTTTGTTCAGTCCAGGCTTCCTTTCCTGTGGTCTGGGCTCACGGACACCACGTCGCTCAGCTGACACCCAAGGAGCTGGCGTTCACTTCATTGCTCCACGTCCTTGGTGCTCAGTGGCTTTTTGTGGCCTTTCTTAAGGTAACAGCAAAGCAAGCCAGGCTTGTGCGACGGTGGCTGAGCCTTGCGCAGGTCTGTGTACAGGGCTACAGCTGCCACTTCCTGCCCGCGTCACCACCCACAACTGAAGGCCAGGGCCAAGGGTTACAGAAAGGAGGGACAACAGGGGAGGGGATACTTAGAGGCAGAGAGGAAGCTGGACCTGAGGCACCGGGCCGCTTCATCCCTCCCGTCCTGGGCACATGGTGCGGTGACAGCTCACCCATCAGTAAGCAGGGGCTGCCCACACGAGTACCCGCAGAGGTGCTGGGGCCCTGTGCCACCTCATGCTCGCCTGTCCCTGGTGCCTGCTTCCTGGCAGGTGAGAGGTCAGCGTTAAAGCTCCCAAGTCCCAGGGACTGAGATTCAGACTAAAGTGAAAGTGACTGCTACGGGCGCTCTACTGAATATGGGCATCAGTGGGAGGCAGGCAGTACCCACATCCCACCCAGAGCAGACCTCAGGGCAGTGCCGCCCACGCAGGCTGCACTGGTGCAGCAGCCTGGGCCAGGAGGGGCCCTCTGCAAACTCTTCTTGCAGGGCTGAGGAAGCAAGTGGCTGGTGCCAACTGGGGTGACTGTGTGGCTCCCGCTTCGGGTCTGGGTTTGTACATGGGCCCTTGCTGTGCCTGCCCTCACAGAGCTCTTTCAGCCAGCACCAGCTTCCCTTGTGTCTCCCCCATGGCCCACAAGCGACACATGGCACGGGCAGTGTCTCCTGCTCCGGGGATGCCCCATGAAGGGCTTTGCTGCTTCTACAGGGAGTGCATGCCACCCAGAGACCAGAGCTGCAGGGCCACCATGAAGGGCGAGATGGCAGGACCATGCCCAGGGTCGTCTCCAGGGATATGTAGGTGCAGCAAGGATGGAACACGCTGGAGAGAGGACCTGTCAGGTGACCTTCAGCGGCAGGAGCATCCAGTTGTTCCCCAGGACAGGAGCCCAGGGCTGTGCTAGCCTGCAGTGCAGGGGACAGGGAGTTAACAGCCACGTCACAGCTGTGGCCTCTGATGCCAAGATTCCTTCTGTGGTGTCTTTAACCGTGAGGTGGCATAACAGAGCACTCCATGGTGGGCCTTCAACAGCACCTGTGTCCAGGCCAGTCTGGGGGCTGAAGTGGCATCCAGAGGTTGCAGGGTGTGCGTCCCCATGGGGCCTCTTCCTGTCCTCCTGGCCTGCTGGGGACCTCTCACAGGGCCTATGTGAGAGCTGTGTGGGCCGCTTGCTCTTCTTATGTGGTTCTTGGTCGGCTTCTTAGCACTGTGACAAGGCACCTGCTAAGGCCCACTGTAAGGGAGGGCGGTGTTGGGGCTCAAGGCTCCAGAGGTCTTGGTCCATGGTTAGCCCGCTCATCTTAGGCTGGGCGAGGTGCAAACAGCACAGCGGAAGGGAGTGACAGCAGGAAGCACAGGGTGAGAGCCCCAGAGGGGAGGGCCTGGGACAGCCAAGCCTCCCAGGCCACATGCCAAGGCCTGCCCTCACCAGGCCCCACCTCCTGCTGCCGCGTCTTTCCTCAGGGTGCCTGGTACTAATGAAGTCACAGGCCTTGCGATCCTGCCACCTCTGCAGCCCACCAGCAACCGGGCTGTCAACACCATGAGCTTCTCTGGGGGACACCTGGGGTCTTGACCCTAACTCGAGGCCTTCAGTCTGGGCACAGGCCCCGCCTATGACTGCATCTACTTCCCTGAGGTCCCTGCTCGAGGACACCTTCCTCAAGTCCTTTCTCGAAACATAGTCCCAGGAGATCAGGGCTTTCACACTGGGCTGGATGCGGTCCTGGACACAGAGGAACACACGAGGCTGGGTGTCCTGTGTCCACGTGTCTGCCCAGGAAAGTGGGTGTCAGGCAGGTTTGTGTCCTAGCCACGCCCAGGCACTGGAGCCACACAAAGTGAGGCCTGGCCATGCCAACAGGAGCCCAGGCTATGGACATCACAGCAGGGCCACGCAGGCAGGATGGCGGGGTCCTGGGGAGGCACTCTCATCCTCACCTCTACCCTGTGCCCTCTGCCTGCGACTCTGTGGGGTGGACACCAGTGTTTCCTTCCAGGAACACATACACAGCAACGATAACAGACCAGACGCACATGACACACACAGCAAGGGACACGGCATGAGACAGAGGCCCAGGGAAGCCATGCGCGACACGGGACAGGCACCCCCCACCCACAGCTCGGCGCCTTACCTCGGAAGTAGGGGATGTAATGATGTCGGAACACGGAGGTAGGGCTTGGGTGTTGGGACAGGGAGAGCCAGCTACTGGTACCGACGCTTGCAGTACCAGCTGCGGGCAAGAGAGCAGGTCAGTCAGCCCGGCTCACCCTCCAGCACAAAGCCCCCAAATCTTCCTAGCCCCCTCCACTAGGAACATTTGGGCCTCCTCTCTCCAGATATGCACATCTGTTTGGGGCACCCAAAGGGAATGCCCTAGGAGGCTCTGGACCAGGCCCTGCAGGTGCAGGGCGACCCCCCTCAGGAGAACCAGGAGGCTGGCCTAGGGCTGCCAGGCCTTGGTGCTTCACAATGGGGGTCTCCTTGGGGTCAAGACCCCAGCAGCATGTCTGTTTCTGACATCCTCATGGGCCACACCAGCCAAAGCATGGTCCTGGTCTCTGGGGCTTAGTGCTGGACCCAGAAGTCAGCAAGGTGGGCCTTCTTGTGACCTGGGGGCCGGGGCAGGCAGCAGAGGGGCCTTGGGAGAAGGGGTCTGGGGAGTCAGCCACTGCTGTCCACTCACTGACTCACCTGCACATCCGCTTACACACTCATTTGCTCACTCACTCATTTGCTCACTCATTCAGTCCCCCATTTGTTCATTCATTCACCCATTCACTCATGCATTCATTCACTCATTCATTCACTCACCATTCACTCATTCACTCACCATTCACCATTCACTCACCATTCACCATTCACTCATTCACTCACCATTCACCATTCACTCACCATTCACTCATTCACTCACCATTCACCATTCACTCACCAGTCACCATTCCCTCATTCACTCACCATTCACTCATTCCCTCATTCACTCATTCATTCACCCCTTCATTTGCCCACCCATTCATTCATCCATTCATTCATCACACCCATTCATTAATTCACTCATTCTGTCACACGCTCATATGTGCACGCATTCATCCACTCGCCCACTCATTCACCCACTCTCTTAATCCTTACTGAGCAAGATGCACCACATGTGTTGCAAGGAGTCAGTGAAGTGACTTTGCAAATGAATGGGTTTGAGTTTTCCACAATTTGTGAAAATGAGAGCTGTAGCCCACAGATGTGAATGGGTCATGCACTGGCCAGGAAGGAAGCCGCCTCGAGAAGTCACTGAGGAGGGGGTGCCCACAGGCACCATCCCTGAGACTCTGACAGGCCCGGGGCAGAGCTTCACAGCTGTGGGGGAAGGGAGTGCACAGCAGCAGGCAGGAGTAGGTGACACAGGTGGGGGGACCATCTGCAGGCTCCCAGCAGGCGAGTCTGGCAGGGAGGGCTGTGTGTAGGTGAGGTCATATAGACACTGGGGGGTCCACTTTGGAGCTACTGGTTTCTCCTCTGTAGCCCGTATCTGCCCTGGGACGGCTGCTGTCTGGCCTCCTACATCTGTGCTTTGTGTTCCTGACATCTCCAGCACCTAACACACGGGCTCAGCACTGAGGGATCACGGGGCGCCTGCAAAGAGGCACCTCCCAGGGTGTGCAGGTCCTCCAGCCCACAGGACAGCTTAGCTTTGGTAGCTTTTCTCCTGCACCTTGCTGGCAGGAAGGCTCGCTGTCGCCCCAGTGGCAAGCCCACCCCACCATATTTCTGGTAATACTTGGAGGCCACTGAAGAGCTGAGCAAGAAGTCCAGTTCCGCCCAGGGCCCAAGGATCCAGAGGTCTCAGTACCTGCACGGCTGTAGTGCTGGGGTGACCGCGAGGTCGGGGTGTAGCGCCCGAGGCTGACAGAACCGGCGGAGCTGGGGCTGGAGGTCCGGCACTGCTTGTAGGACCGGTCATCCTGATCCCCCTGGGAGGGAAGACACTGCTGGTGAAGACCGGCCTCTGGGGCACTGCCCACCCTCTCCACAGCATCAGTGCCCACCCCTGGCTCCAGTGAGGGATTCAACCTGACCCGAACATGGACTCTGCACCTGAGAAGCCAGGTGGGCTGGAGGCGGTGCTGATTGAGGCCCCTGTGCCCACTGGCACCCACCGCTCACCCTGCTACCAGAAATGCGGTCTGGGACTTTGCAGGAGGAGGGTGAGTTGGCCCTCCCCCCGCGCAGCCCTCCTTGTCTCCCAGGGCTCCTCAGAACAGTCTTAGAACCACTGAGATGTCCCACTCCAGGGTGGGCAGAAGGTGCCCCTCCTGGGTCGAGAGGCCCAGAGGAAGGAGCCCTGCAAGCACATACAGCACAGCCCCGTTTGAGCAGGAGGGGGGCTGCAGGGAACAATCATGGCAGTGGCGTGAGAGGGCACTTGGTGCTGGGCTGCAGGCTGGCTGGCCTTCCGCAGTGTGGCATGGTGGCCTAGGTCATGCCAGCCTAACCTGGCATACCATGGGGGGCTGCTGCTTTGCCCCTTACTGATCTGGCCCTTACTCCTGCCCAGTCCATCTACACTGACCTACAATAGGAGGCTTCCAGGCCCACAGCCTGCCATGACCCCCACATACCTCCTCAGGGACCCTCCCCTCTTATCCTCTCTAAGGCATCTGGCTGCCCCACCCTGGCCTCAGCATCTGTCCCTGGCTGTCCCTCTCCACCCTGGGTACCATCTAGATAGCCCCCCCCCCACCTTATAGGTGTCCTGTCTGCCAGCCTGGACTCAGGGCCACCGGCTGGCTGGAACTGAGAAGCAGGGTCTGAGCGGACCACCTGCCCACTTGCTTGGCTGCCTGGGTCCCAGGGTGATCTAGGCAAGGCCAGCCTTTCCTGGCCGCTGGGCAGTAGCAGAGGTGCCCAGCCCTTCTGAGCTCCTGGGGCTGTTTCGGAGGGGACGAGAGAGGTTCTGAGGGGCATTCTGGTTCTCCAAAGCTGTAAGAAGCAAGAGGAGAGCCCTGGCCTCAGAGGTGAGGAGAATCACCCTTCTAGAACCACTGAAGGTTGGGCTGGGACACCCTAGGATTGGGGAGCCAAGGGGGGCCCCGCCATGGCGGCCAAGATGCTGCGCAGTAGTGACAACCTTGGGCTGTGCAGTTCCCACTGAGTGCTGCTTGTGGTCTCAGCCTGAAAGGGGCTTTGTGATGAGACTGGGCCTTGGGAAGACGCAGAGCTCTGAGTGCGGCTGACACCACAGCTAGAGGCCACTCAGCTCTGGTCTTTTGCAGAGTGCCCATGGTGTTACCAGCAAGCTCCTTGGACAGTGGATCTGGAGCGAGGTGCCAGGGAACCCTCCTATGTCTCTTCCTATAGCTTGTGATCCTGGGCAAGTTATTTGGCTCCCTGTGCCTCAGTTTCCCCACTGGTGACTGAGGCAGATTGCAGAAGTCCCTCTGGGGCGCAGAGTGCAGGGCTCTGTTGACCCTGTCCTCACTCCTGTGACATCTCTGGGCTCTGGCCACCCAAGACCCACTTGCAGTCACCCATCCTGCTGATGAGTGTGGCTAAGAGGGCCACTCGGCAGACACATCCAGGGCGCTGTTCTCACGGGCCCAAGTGCCACCTGCAAGTCCACTGTGGGGCCCCAAGTGGACCTGCACTAACCCGGGGACGCCACAACCCTGACCACCACCTGTGCCCCTGGCCCTCACATCTGTGATGGCAGGCAGACCAGAGGACATGCAGACGAGACACGACTACAAAAATAACCAACGTGAGGAAGGTGCCACAGCCCCGGTGTGCTGGGACCAAGGCCCTTCCCGGTGCTGGTCATCTTTACAGAGGGGCAGCACAGCGCCATGCATGGGCGGGGCAAGCATGCAGCAGGCGGGGTTACCTCAGTCGGCGTTGGCGAGAGCAACTGAGGCGACTGTGGACACAACACAGAGCGGCCCGTTAGTGCCGTGGCACCAGGCCAGTACAGGGACGCAGGGGTCATCTAGGGACTAGCAGGCCACACGGGGCCAACTTTCTCCTGACAGCCCTGAGACCCAGATAGGGGACCCCACATGAGGAGGGGCACAGACCAGGCTGCAGGCTGGACATGGACTCATGGTAAGGGTGCCTGGGAAAGGCAGCCCTGGGCAGTGTCCCCGCCTGCCACAGCCATGGAGCCCAATTTCCTAAGACATCCATTGGCAGTCAGGTCACAGTGCGGCCCATCAGGAGCCCCTCAACCCTCAACACTCAGGACAGCAGAAAGACGGTGGGAGCCTCGGGCTGGGGTGGACCCTGGCAGACTTCCCAGCAGGCTTCGGCCACAGGGACAGCAGAGCAATGCCTGCCACCCAGAGCTGTGGTCTTGGCTCAGCACAGGGCTGGGGGACAGACGGGGCCTAGAAGCCAGTGCCACCTGGGCCGAGCAAGTGCTGGGCGAGAGGACGCTGGTCTCCATGCAGCCAGGGGAGACTCTCCACTCATGGCAGCGTCCAGGAGGCCTCAGGAGACCTCCCCAAGAGGCAGAACCAATCCCTCCTATCCCAGGCAGCCAGAAAGAAGAGCAAATCCTTGAATAAGAAGCCTCCACATGACAAAGGGCACTGTCCACAGGAACACTGGGAGGTGGTGATCTGTGGCCCAGCCAGGCTGGTGAAGTAGCTCATCACAGAGAGGGCTGTGGGCTAGGGACAGCGGTGCGTCCCACGCACGTGAAGGAGGCACGCAAGGCTCCCAGCCCTTTCCCTGCAGCTGGCGCGGCCCTGACTTCCTGCTCAGCACACAGCTCCTCCAGGCCCCTCCCGGGCCGGGACAAGGCTGCGGGCAGACGCTCTGAGTTAGGTACTTAAGGGTGACAGGTCGTCTGCGCAACAGCGAAGCGTGGGGAGCCGTGGGGCTTGCCAGGGCCACACCGCAGGACAGCCTGCAAGCATGGGCACCCCATGGGGCAGGGCATACCTCGCCGTAGCTCTGCCTGTCCCCTGAAGAGTGGCTGACGTAGGGTGAGTAGGAGATCATGTCTGGGCGGTCGATGTTGTAGATCGCCTTGCTTTTGGGGAGTGCTGCCAAGTCCCTGTAGTCCAGGATCTCATCGCCGAGCTTGGCCTGAGAATAAATAGCAGAGGGAGGAGGTGGGCCGGGTCCGAGGGCAGCAGCTGCTCCCTGCGAGGAGTGAGGGGCATGGCTGGCACTGTGGGGCTGCAGCGCATCAGCCATCAGCACCAGGGGGCAGGACTAGGTGGGCAGAGCTCCAGCACGCAGGCCAAGCCAGCCACATGGGCCAACCCATCCGCCAGCCACCAGGCCACGCGGCCTCGAGCTCAGGCCTGCTCCAGCCTCCCTCAGTTTCCTTCCTGACATGGTGGAAAATCAGAGCACGGCCAACTCCAGGCCTGGCGGTGTGAGACTGTGACCTAAATGCACACACACATGCGCATAAGCACACACACGTGCACACACCCATGTACACCTGTGCATGTGTGCAAACATACAAATAAACTCAGTGCATGTATTCAACTCGTGGGCAGACACACAAATACACACGTGTGTATACATACACACACACTCACAGATACACCCACACAAGCAATACACAGAGGTCCACATAAGAAGTACACACATGTTCACAAATATCTGTGTTCTGTGCAGACCCAAAGAACATGCCTATATGCATGTACACATTCCAAAACACATTCATGGGTGTCTGCACACCTAAAATACAGATATGCATGAAACACACACACGGATGTACTTGCACACATGTGATATACACACATTATGCATCATGCAAATATGCACATAAACACTCAAGTGTACACATATGCATGGATGCAAACACGTGAACACTTGTGCACACATGTACACATGCCTGTGCATGCACACAGGTGCCACGGCACAGGTGGCCACACATGCACACACTTGTGCACACACGAATGTGCAACCATGCAGACACACTCATCATGCATGTGCAAGAACATGCACACTCACATACATGGATTATATGTGCATGTCTGTGTGTATGTTAGTGCCTGTGTGTGCATACACTTATGTACATACATACAAATACACAGTGCATGTCTTCACACTGCAAGGACATTTGTGAGCATGACCATACCTGTCTAGGATCATGGGAGGCACACACCACACTCCCACACACCTGTGCAGCCCACATTTGATATCTGTCCAATGCCCTGCCTGTGCACACTTAACACACTCGCTACTTGCACACTTATACTTGTGTGCACCTACAAACATAGTATTGCACTTAGTCCCCCCACTACCCTCACACACACTTGTACACACACACACTCGGCACATTTGTGCACTGTTAAGGTTGATGCACGTGTCAACTTGAGGAGCCCAGAAGCTTCTGTATCCCGGATGTAGAGGGCCTACCCTTTCTTCCAGGGTGCTGCTCACTGTGTCCACTTGGGAAGTTTAAAAGTTCCGCTAAGTGACAGCAGGGGGCCAGGGCCCAGAAGCACTGCTCCTCCCCCGTGGGGGCCTGCTTACAACACAGGGAGAAAGACAGGCTTGCTCCCCCTTTTTGTGCTCTTGCTGCTTTTTCTCTTCTGCGGCCTTACCCCAATGCCCCTGCACCGCGCTGCTACCTTGGAGCCAGCTGATTACACGCTGAACCTCCGCAAAGCCTGCCCTTCCTTCATTGTGAGCATTGAGTGTTTTGTCACAGAAACGAGAGAAAGGGAACCAAGACAGGCAATGAGAATACACAGCCAGGCACGTGGTCCAAGGCTCTGGGCGCTAGGGTGACAGGTGCCACACCAGGCCACCCAGGCCTGCTGACTGCATGTGTGAGCCGTAGCTTTGCTCAGGGAAGGCCCGTCTGGCTGGAGCCACTTCCTGCCCTGGTCCTGTCTGGCTCCTCCTCCTCCCCCACCCCTTTACGGGTGCACCTTTGTACCCCTTGGCCAGCATCAGGTAGCTCTGGGCTGGGCCCCTCCCCGTCTCTATCGCATGGAGATTCTGCAAGGCTGCCCCTCTGCAGGCCCAGCTCCAATCCGGTCCCCCAGGTAACCCTGCTCCAGGGCCCGGCACAGCCCTCTTGGTCCCTGTGTCTCCAGGGGCCAAAGGCATCCGCTTCCCACATCCACTGTGAGCCAGGCTCAGCCCCACTCTCAAAGTCCCGGGGGGCCAGCAGCCCCAGCTGCCTCCCCCAGGAAGCCTTCCCAGATCCCCAGGCCCACGTCAGAGCTCTCCGGAGCCCCAGCCCAGGGCAGCACGTGTCGCGCACGCTGACTGCAGGCCCGCGTCTCACGCTCACCAGGTCCTCTTGGTGCCCGAGGACCAATTCCAAGCCAGCGCTGGTGCCAGGGTGGGCAGGGTCCTGCAAGGGTCCCCGGCTGTTCCCTCTGTGCTCGAGGAGCCTGAGCCCAGGCCCGGGTCTGCTCCTGGCCTTCCTGACCCCACCGCTCACTCTGGCAGGGCGCCGGCTCTGCCCTCCTGGCCTCCCCTCCCCGCGCAGCCCGTCCCTTTCTGGGGGCGGCTGAGGCCCCTCCCCCACATTCCCTCCTTGCTTTCCCTCCCCTGTGGACCCAGGCTCTTTCTCTGTGAGCCGGGGTGGATCCCACCTACCACCCCCGTGTCTTCCTGGCTCCCTGGCCATGCTGATGGGGCCTGGGCCCCTGATTCCTCATCAAGCCCTTCTCTTGACCCTCAGCTTGATGCAGCGCTTGTGCTCAGGGGCACCCGTGACAGCAGTGGGAGAAGCTTGGGCATCTCCCATAGAAAGGGGGCACAAGGCTGAGGCTCGGCACCCACTTGGAAGTGCAACCCCCCCACACACACTTGCCTGCCTCCCACTGTCCTAGCCCAGCCCCTCCTTCCTGACCCCTCCCTGTCCCCCGGGTCTCCCTCCCAATGTGGCCCTTCCTGACCCTTCAGGGACCTGAACAGGTGGCCCAAGCAATGCTGGCCGCTAGAAGCTGCCCACCACAGCCCGCAGACAGGCTGTCAAGGCAGCCTTTCCATCCACTTCCTCGTGGGCCGGCCTTGGGTGGTTGCCAAGACAACAGTAGCTGGCTAGCTACAGTGTATACAATGCTTTATCTTTTTGCTTCTTTCTTTCTTGCACTTCCTGCAACAAAATAACCACCTGACCACTCTGGCTCCACAGCTGCAACCCGCACCAGCCTTTGCGCTGTCCACACTGCAGCTTAATGCCACAGAAAGAAGGTCACGAAGCACTGTGATCAGCACCACCTCGACCTGCTAGCAAATAAATCACATCTAGAGAAAGGGGATCCCTTGCTGAAGGAAGCTGATCCCAAGTTTGAACCCAACCTGGGCAAATTAATGTCTTAGCAAGACACTGTTGAGAAAGATTTTTGGTTTTTGGGGGGTGCTGGCTCAAGGCTGCCTTAAGGGCAGGTCTGGTAAGGTAGGTAGAGGTGGGGATCAAACTTCGGCATCCTGCGCCTGACTGCGTTTGCATGAACAGATGCTTAAACAACTGAGCTAACTGGCCGGCCACCTTAGCAAGACACTGTTGAAAACTAAAAAACCAGAAAAGGACTGGGAATGTTGCTTAGTGCAGAGCCCCGGCTTCAATCTCCAGGACTACAAAAACGTTTCTTAAAGCGCCCCAATTTATCGCGCCCCGGCCCTCGGCACTGGGCCACACGAGGGCTCCTCCAGGAACGCGCTTTGTGGTCCGGGCACAGGACACATGCACACGGGAGCCCCCTCTGACTGGGGCCAGCAGGAGCGCCTGTTGCTGAGAAGCAGTCGATGCGTTCTGCCGCCCCCGAGGCCCACACTCGGCAGCCCTGGTCGGCCTGGGCCACGCGCTCTGCAGGTCAGCTCCCCGCGGTGCCAGCCGCAGCGCTGGCCCTTCCGACTCAGCACACCGGGTCCGCCCGAGCTGCGTGAGGCCTCTGTTTCAAGCTGGCACCAGCGCACACCACGCTGAGACTCGGCGTCACCACCACCATGCCTGTTCTGGGGTCACTGTCCAGACCCAGCCCAGCTGAGTCCGCGGGGGCAGCCCAGGGCCCACACCAGGCTGCGCTAGCAGCTGCTCAGTGGAGACGAAAGCACCGGCCACGGCTTCTCTGCAGTGGGGGCCGTGGCGCCCCCACAGGGAGCCCAGGCACGGGGTCACAGAGGGCTGGCTCTGCTCAGCTGCTCTGCTGCTCGGCCCTGAGAGCAGGGTGGGGCCTGCGGAGGTGACTCTCTCTGCTCACGGTGTGGCCCTGTGGTCACCACAGTTCCCAGGCCCTGTGTGAAGGGGTGTTTGGTTTTCGTCATGTATTTGTTTAGTTACATCTCACGGCCTTTGCGCTGATCTATATTCCCAGATCTTTTGAATGCATTTCTTAAGAATTGTGCCAGATTAGCTAAACTGCTTATATGAGGCTGGAACTTACAGTCTCCTGCCTCAGCCTCTCAGGGCTGAGACTGCAGGTGTGGCTCCCACAGCTGGGCCTTGTCTCTACTGTGCTGTGTGTTCCCACTGACAGCAGCAGTGCCACCCCCAGAGGCCACCTGAGCCGGGCCCTGTGCCAGGCCTTTCACAGGTGCCACCTTATGTAATAAGGGCGACAGTGAATTCTCAGGGCAACCCCTAACCCCAGGGCCTCAGGAAGTGCCTGGTCTTGGAATTGGGCCTTTAAAGGGACAATGAAGGCAGAATGAGAGCCACGCAGCAGGTTCCATGGGCGTCCCTAGGAGACCAGGACACAGGCACCCAGGGTGACCATGTGAGGACACAGGGAGAGGCCATCATATATGAACCAGGACATCGCGCTTGGGCAAGCCGGCCCTGTGGCGTCGTGGTCCTGGACTTCCGGCCTCCAGGATGGAGACGGTCATCCTCCCGTCCCACCCCTGGCTGGGGTCTCTGCGGCAGCGATGCCAGAGGACTGGTGGCCCCACAGGAATAAGGATGACGGCTGTACTCTTCAACCCCTCCTCTGCACATGGCCTCCGCGAGCCCTGGATGGCGGACGCAGGGGTCTCCAGGGATCAGAGAGGGAAACACCTTGTCCAGGGCCTCACGGCCACTTGGTAGCCCCACACGGCAGGTGGACCACAGAGCAGGCAGCTTGTAAGGGCCGTAGTGCTGCCAGTCTCAGCCAGTGACAAGGTGCTGTAGCCCACGGCACAGAGGAGGGTCTGTAGCAGCCCCGAGTCCAGCTGTTGCCTAACAGGCAGGGGTGAAGCTCACGCAGACATGGCAGATCCAGCCCCCACTGAGGTGCAGAAACCAGCGGCCCTGGCCCGAGGTGATGGTGGGGTAGGGCAGGGCAAGGGTGACTCATCAAGGTCATCTGGCTCCTTGCCTGAGCCAACCCTCACCCTGAGCCTCGGAACTCCCTACAGGATGAATTTAAGCTCTTAATGCCAGTAGAGTTGGCCAATAAGAACCCCCGTCAGGCTGGTGAGATGGTTCAGCAGACTAAGCACCTGCTTAGTCAACAGGGACAAGGGTTTGACCCCTGGCACCACATGCCATGCCAGCCCCACCCCCAGGTGCACTGAGCCTGCCACCGAGACCAGGCATGGTGGTGCATGCCTGTAATCCCAGTGCTGGGGAGGCTGAAACAGGAGGATCACTACACATCCGAGCTGCATAGTGAGACTCTGTACCAAATATATAAAAAGAAGAAGAAGAAAGAACCGCCACCTCTGGTCCTAGATGCACAGGCACCCACTGGCCAACGGGGTTACACCGGTACAGTCGTTATCCCACATGCACACACAGGCCCTTGCACACGCAGCATCCATTACACGCTGCCTGCCCTTGCACACGCAGCCTCCATTACACACTGCCTTCCTGGAGCGTGCAGGATGCTTTCTACATACAGCCAGCAGAACTGCCCCACCCACCTGGCCACCATCCTTGCACCTGCATCACCAGCTGTGCCACCGTTCCTCTGGGGATGAGCACCCAGAGGCCCCACTGGGTCAGGCATACATGCACGTTTCTGGCTTTGAGTCAGCCCCAAGGCCCCGAGGGCAGGGCCAGCCACACCCCACCACCTCACTTACATAGATCACACGGCTTGGAGACCCGGATGTGCTGGAGGCAGGGGCAGAAATGATGCTCTCGGAGGACGTCCTGGTTTCCTGGAACAGAGATGGGGAGGCTGAGGCAGGGGATCTCTGTATGGGTGCGGCGGCAGCCACACTAGCCTAGGAGGCACCAGACAGGATTCCTCACAATAACAAGTGTACCGCGTGGACAGTATTCCAGGAAGCCAGAGTCTGGACCACAGCTTCACGGCCACAGGCAACACAGCTGTGCCTGGCACCAGTGGGAAAGGCGCAGAGGCTCCTGCGCGGCCACAGAGGGCCCTGTGGACCTTGGGGGGCGAGCTGTGCCCTTCGTGGCCACATGGGCTCAGGGACACGGCACCCGCCACACTGCTGCACACACCTGCTCCCCACCTCGGCCTGGGAGACCTCCTGGTCAGCCGTGGTTGGGAGGCCCCGGTCAGCACTTGGCACTGTGCCACCCTGCCTTTGGTCCTTGTCACTGGTCTCTGAGCGGCTGCGCGTGTCCGTGCCCATCTCTCCCTGAGGGCCCCTCTGGCTGGGCCTCCTGACCCCTCCCTGTGCTGGCTGCACACACCCGGCTGTCATTTTCCTGCAGTCCCTCTCCTCCCCCCTCCAAGCCCCTCCTGTGCCCCCACAGTGTCACTGGGATCCAGGCTCCTTTTCATCCATCTGGGGGAGATGTATCCATCAGGGGCTCCCCAGAACCTCACACCTCTCCTTGTCGGCAGCCCCATATCCTCTGCCTGACACCTACTGACTCCTGGTCATTGCCCCTGCCCAGAATTCTGCCCAGTCGGCCTCAGTGTCCCCCCCCCCCCCACTGCAGAGGATGCTGGTGGCCCCACTTGTCAGGGGCTGAGCTGAATGCTCCCAAACTCTGCATGAAGACAGGTGACAGAGGTCGCCAGGGTCATGGAACCACCAGGATGGGCCTCCTCCCATCTGGCTGGAGGGTGTGGTATGCACACCTATAATCCCAGCACCCAGAGGGCTGCGGCAGGAGGATCTCTGAGAGTTTCAGGCCAGCCTGGGCTACACAGTGAGACCCTATCTCACAATACTAACCAAAAAGGGGGGATTAGATTGGTACACACACACACAGGGACAACCACTTGAGGACACAGGGAGAAGACACCATCTGCAAGCTCAGAAGAGAGAGACGCCCTGCCTGCAGGTGGCAGGGACCTTGGCCTGTGGCCAGAGACAGGCGTCTCTGCCATTGAAGCCCCTGGATTTGGGCCTTTGTCCCTCCAGCTCATCCTATGTTCAGCTCAACACCAGCAGGACGTGCAGACATGGGGACCAGATATGCCACACGGCAGGCAGTGGGGACACCAACCTGTAAGACACGGGCATGGTGCCCACGCAGGCCTGGCTGTACCTGGGGCTCTGCATCTAAGGAGAGAGGAGGGACAGGGTGACACCGCCCAGCTGTCCCTCATTCATGCACCTGGGGGTCCCTGCTGGAGCTCTACCCACCTTCTCATCCCCTCGGCCCCTGCACCACACGAGGATCAGGTGTCAGCTTAAGGACCAGCCTGTCCCCTTGGGCCATAGGCCTCTGAGCCGGTGGCTGATGCCACCTCTGTGACCTCAGCTTGTCCCCAGTGCTGCCCGAACAGAAGGGGTCATGATCTACGCAAGAAGCCCCGGGCCTCAGCTGCTTCTCCAGGACACGGAGAATGTCCGTGTCTATCTCCAGGGACAGCTCTGGGGCTGACCACCTCTGCCCCAGTGACAGCTTCAAGAGGATTGGTGACTCGGTCACCACCTCTGTGCGGCACTTTTCAGGCTGGTGGCCACCTGAACTACCCAGGCCTGACCAGCTGTGACAGTCACTGTCTAGGAGCAGGGTGGTCATGTTCCTCTTTGCCAGCTGGGCAGGAAGCACACCAGGCTGGAGCCTGGCCAGCTGTGGCATTGTCTCAGGGAGTGTCTGTGCCTGGGCTGCCTGAGGACTGAGCCACAAAGCCACGGCTCCAGCACGCCATGGACACCGTGGCCAGGAATCTGTCTACCTACTCAGGGCAGGACGAGGCCCTCTCTGTCCTATGCATGCAGGCTTAGAGGCCCCTGGCTGCCTGGTGACCCTGAGAGTGGCAGGGGCTATTCTGATGCTTCCTGCAGCCCGGCCCAGCTGTGTGCAACAGGCTGCCCTGTGTGGTTCCCAAGGCTGTGGCTGTGGGCTGCCCTTCCCCTGTTCCGTTCATGCTCATAACACAGGAAGTTCCCATGCGCGCGCGCGCGCACGCGCGCGCGCGCGTGTGTGTGTGTGTGTGTGTGTAAGTGTCTAGGCCCCTTAGCAAGCTGGGTCCCTCCCCAGGTCCCTTCTGTGGGCCTCTGCCGACCTTTGGAACAACACAGACCAGTCACTGCAGGGTCACCACAGGGGCCCAGGGGTGGAGCCACAGTGTTCAGAACGAACTGTTAACCAGCGTGGTTATGTGAGGGAATGACAGGACGTACCAGGAGCCAGCATTGTCCTGCCATCCTGCCCACCGATGCCACAGCAGGGCTTGATGAGGGAGAGCTGTGACCATGGGAAGGGTAGAATCTGAATCGGGGTGCAGAGCAACTGGGGCGCTTTCAGGAGTGAGGGCTGCCTGAGCGCCCCACTCGGCGTGGCTTCCTGCCTCTGTGCTCTCTGCAACCCAAGCCTGTGTCCCCCCAGAATGGCTCCTGACCCCACCTTCGCCTTGCTCTGCGTCCTCACTTCTGGCAGCGGGCACTGTTTGGGGGCAGCGTGAGCCCCGCTGCGCTTATCCCAAGAGTCCTTGGGGCCCTGGGGGCTACAGCCCTCCAGGCAGGCTCCTTCCTCTGGGCAAGGCTCAGAGCCCGAGTCCTGCTCACAAACCAGACCAGGCCTCTGCAGTCACGGTGCAGCCCCCAGGCCTCCAGGCAGAGTGAGCAGGGAGGGGCTGGCCCCGAGCCTTGGCCCGAGCGCAGACCAGTCCCTGTCCTCCCCCTGCGTCTGCTTCAGCTCTCAGTCCCTCACTCCTTGGAGCCCGCCCACCTGCCATCTAGCAATGGCCCTCCCCGGTTGACCCTCCCTGTGAGGCTGCGGTTCCCTGTGACCCCATCATGCCTGCTGTTGTGACACTGCTGGCTGTGGAGAAGGGGACCCAGTCCTCGCCCTGGACAGCAGCTCCAGAGGGCACAGCCCCTCAGCCTCGGTCAAGCGGGCCTTGGCCTTCGATTTCAGGGAGGCCAGGGAAGTCATCTCTGTCCAACTTGACAGGAGCTTTTTCTTGTTCTCTTTTTTTGTGGTACCGGGGATTGAACCCAGAGTCCTTCCTCTGAGCCTCAGTCCCAGTTTTATGTTTTGTTTTTTTGAATTTTAAGACAGGGTTTTACTAAATTGCTAAATTGCCAGGCTGTGCTCTAACTTGTGATCTTCCTGCCTCAGCCTCCAGACTGTTGGGATGACAGGTGGGTGCCACCAACCATTTTTGTTTAGGGCAGAGTTGACTACAACTGAAAGACCAACCACGTGACTCAGGGCGGAGCTTTGGGTCACATGGGCCCATGGATTGCTGGGATCCTGTGTCAATCACACCTACCTCAGGGGATGCCAGTAAAACCTCACCAATGTGGCACTGTCTCATGAATAGGGAAGGTGAGGTGTCCTGCCCCCTCAGGGAGAGGATGAGGAAGCTCTGTAGCGACCTCCTGGGCCTGCCCCAGGTGGCTTTTTCTGTATCTGATTTTTGCGTCCTTCCCTGTCGTAAGCTGCTACCCACAAGCACACCTGCGTCCCGTGAGGGGAGGAGAGCCCTCCCTTCCGACAGGTGCTGGCCCGAGCATAAATCGCTAAATCGTCATGGTGGGCATCTAATATGGCTGATGCCCTTTAAACAAAAGCCCATCTTCCCCAAGACCACCTCCCCCCTTCTCCAATTCAGCCCAGGGTGCAACTTCCTTTCGCCCTTTCCACCACCTCAAGGAAGACCCCCAGTCAGCTCGGGTCTATCTAAACGTCCCCCTCCAAACCCCACCCCCAGCAACAGGCCATAAAAGCCTCAGCCTCCCTTTGTTCCAATCCAGAGAATTCCTCATCTTCCCCTGATTCTTTCCATGTCCTCAAAAATAATAAATCCCCTTTCTCTTTTTACTTCTGCCTGTTTCTCTGATGCTCCAGTTACCTAAAAAAACCTATCACCTTCTACTTGTCATCTAACTTGAGGATGGCTCGGGGACCATCACACTTGCAGGTGACATCAGAGGTAGTGTTAGGTCTGTTTGGGGCCTCCGACTTCACAGCAATCCCCAAATTTCCACAGTCACAGCCACTGTGTCCTGAGGCCAGTGGGGCCAGAGCCTTAGGCTCCTGAAGGGCCTGGCCACAGAGTCACCTCTCTCCACCTTGTCACTCCTCCCCCAGGCCTGGAACCCTGGGACCACATCCCGAGGGCCCAGCTGTGGCCTCCTGACACAGGATGGTGTGAGCCAGAGAAAAATATGTGGGGACCAGGGATGCCACCAACCTTGTTTCTGTCCTCAGTCCTGGCTGCCTGTCGACACGCAGGGTGCCAGATGGAAGAACCTGTGGTGGGAGAGCCAAAAGGAGGTGGTTAGTGCGAGTCTCACAGCAGGGCAGGAGGGGGCCACGTGGGGCCCCCACCCACCGGGCCAGGGTACAGTGGCCTGAGGCACACAGCCATGGGGCAGATATGCCTCGTGTGTCCACTGCTCCCTGGGAGAAAGCAAGGTTCTAAGCACCTCAGCATTCTCTTTGTGGCCTCAGCTGCCTACAGGCCCAGCCACGGGGACAGTGGCGCCAACCAGGGGGCAGCCGGCCTCAGGCACCGGGGCTTGCATGTGTTGGAGCTCCCCAACAGAGTGGGGAGCAGGTCCGGTGGGCACAAGTGTGGGTGCAGCTCTAGCTCTGTCACCGTCCCACCCAGCTTCCTGGCCTGTTAGCCCCCTGCCAAGTCAACAGAGGACCAGCTGCACAATGAGTCGGCCCACCAGTCGCCCTCTGCTCCACTCTGACTTGAGCTGCCAGGCACTGGCTGTCCCCTAAAACTGAGTGCCGCAGGTCACCCTGCCTCCTTGGGTCCTCGGTAGACACAGTCGGATAGGTGAAGGACAAGACGAAGACGGGCTGGGGACTGCAGTACAGACCTTCACAGCTTCCTGTTCCTGGCAGGGATGGCGAGGCTCTCCAGGCTTCCCGAAGTAGGCGCCCTCCCCCTCCCCCATGGCTGTGTGCCCTCCTCTCCCCCACACCAGCTCCCGAGTTAGAGCACCCCAGAATGCGAGCCTCACTCAGAAAGGGGGGTCATGAGTTCCACCTCAAACTGTATCCTCAGGGCTCCACGCCTTGGGCATGTGTGCGTGTGTGTGTGTGCATGTGAGTGTGTGTGTGTGTGCATGTGTATGTGCGTGCAAGTGTGTGTGTGTGTGTGTAACACTGCTTTAAATTTTTTACCACTCAAAGGGCCAGCCATCGCTTCTCGGCCTTTTGGCTAAGATCAAGTGTGGTATCAAAGGGCCAGCCAAATAGCTCAGTGGATTAAAGCATCCGCAAGCAGGAGCAGGGGCCAGGGTTCGATCCCCCGGCCTGCCGAGCCGGCCCCACCCCCAGGGAGTGCTAGACAGCAATTGAGACTGAGCGCGGTGGCCGCATCTGTAATCCCAGCTGTTGGGAGGCTGTAAATGGGTGGATTGCTAGGAGTCTGATCTAGTAGTGAGACCCTGAACACCCTGTAGGCTCTTCCCTAAAATACAAAATAAATAAATAAATAAAATTTTTATGACTGAAAAGGTAAGAAGCGCTACTCATTAAAAAGTATAGAAACCTAAAACAGCAAATGAAACAGACCAAAGTCACCCATCCCAGGCCTGCTTCAGTGGGACGTCCCGCGGGTCACGTGTGGCCTCACACCTGCAGCTTCTGCTGTGTCCTGTACCCCTCATAGGGAAGTACTGGGGGCAGATGGGGGCTGCAGCACCCCCACCACAGGCTCACGCCACCGCCTCCCCCGTCCTCCAGCCTGAGCCTAGATGTCCGGCATGGGTTGCCCACCTCAGTTTATCCATTTCCTGCTCAGCAGTGGGGAAGGGGCCCTTCCCTGACTTCTCACCCAGCCTCAGCCCTGAGCTGCCTTTTAAATTTCATTTTGAGATGGGGTCTCATGACGTGGCCCAGGCTGGTGTTTCCGTGATGACCAGTGAGGGAGGCAGGCGACCGCTCTCCTGTGTTTAGAGTGTCCAGTGGGAGCAGGGGTAGTTCTGGGGTGACCTGGAGGCAATGGGGGTCCCAGAAGCTCAGGCTTGCCTGAGTTCCACCTGGCAGCTCCCCATCCAACAGCACCTCTGTGGAGACCCACACCCAGCGAGCCGGAGCCGATCTCAGGGAGACCTGCCCCACTGAGGGCCTGGCACAGGTGTCTGTGCCCCAGAGAGCAAAGTTCAAATGCCCCCCATGCCATACCCATACGAAGTATGGGGCAGCCGGGGCCCCGGGGTCCAGCAGGTCACACTGGAGGCAGCTGCCAGCTTTGGCTCAGAACATAAAGAACCTCTCTGTGCCCGAGACGTAGTTGCCCGGGGCGTGAGCTGGTGCCCCAAGCACTGGTGTGCTGGACTCCCTCCTGGCTGCTGTCTGATGACACCATTCACGGGGCCTTCCCTGCACGGCAGTCCCACACAGCTGGATGGGCATAGACAGCCTTTCAGCCCTCTGTAGCAGGCCCGGAGACAGCAGTGACACTGGGGACAGTGGATGAGGCTGCCCCATCTGGCATCATCCCCGGGTTCTCACAGAAGGGGGGCCTGTTGGACACCGGCCAGGTCGGGTCCCTTTGCGGTCACTTGGGCCATCAGTAGAACAGTTATCAGATGCAGCTGCAGCCATTTGGCCACCCAGCCCTGCCCCCTCCCCTGGGATCCAGGAGACAAGAGTCATCCCCAGAGAGTGTGGCTGGTGAGGTCTTGGTCTCACCGCCCTCATCATAGCTCCCAGCCTTGTCCAACTTGGTGCTAGAGCTCTGCTTGTGTGCTCTGGGGCTAGGCAAAGCCTTCCCAAAGGCCAGCCTCCACCCTCCTGCCCCTCTCCTCAGGCTGCGAGGCCAGCTGTCACCTTGCCCTGCCTGGGCATGCCCACCTGTGCAGGCTCCACGCCTACCAGCCCACACCCATGTCCCGCAGCTGCACCTCCTTCAAGCTGGATGACGGGCCCCGGCCCTGGGCCTGGGCCTCACGATCCTCCCTCCTGCTGCGGCCAGGCCTGGCCTCGCCCACCCCTCCTCTGGGTGCTCTCCGGGCCTGGCTTACACTTGGCTGGCTCAGTGAGCTTAGCGACAATCCACGCACTGAACATTGAACCCTCTGGGCCTGGTGATCTCTGTGGCCATGTTGTGGCCTCCCAGCTGTGGCCCTGCAGTGGGAATCCCTGACCTGCTTGCTGGCCTCTGTCACTGACCCCTTCAAGCCTGGTCATGGCAAGCCTCCCTGGAATCCTGGTCCTGGCCCAGGGTAGCCCCTTTCCTGGCACTTTAACAGGACGCACTTGGCTTGTGTTACTTACACGCTGGGGGTGAATGAAGTAAGGTGAGCCTTGGGTGCAGCTCACAGAGAGTGGGGTGCAGAATATCTCACCCCAAAACGTAACCAGGACACTAGCACAAGCCACCCAGTCACATTTGCTTGCACAAGGATTTTTTTGAGTGGGTTTCCTGGGAAACGGAAGGCTCAGATGAGCGCTGCACATAGAGACACCCATGCATAAAAGATCCCACTGGCAGCAGGAGCATGAGGGTGGGGCTGGCAGGGCTGGGAGCGGCGAGCAGCGGGGGCTCAAGCTCCGCCTGGGGGCCCCATGTGGGCAGCACATCCAGCTCCTGACTGCCCTCTTCCAGTGCTGTCCTGGGCTCAGGGACCCTCAGCGGGCACTGTGGGCTGGGAACCGGGGCCTGGGAGCCCTGCCCGCCCACCCCAGGCTCCTGGGCATGCAAGCAGCTGACACTGCATGTCCAGTGAGTGGCGTGGACCTCCGGGGCCTTCTTACCTTGAAGATACATCTCCTCGCCTTCCGCAAACATCTGGCTGCACCTGACGCATAGTGCGCAAGAAGGGTGGTAGTGCTTGTCCCCTGCCTGGAAGAGAGCACAGATGGGTGTTCGCCCTGACACTCGATGTGGGCACTGCACACTGGTCCTCAGGGACACTGGATGGGTGTATGTCCAAGGGCGTGGCAGCCACCAGGACAGAGATCGTTCCTGGAGTGACCCCACGGGTGCCCCAGCCATAGAAGGAGCCCTGCCTGAGACCGGGTGAGGCCAAGCCACTCTTGCCTGAGCTCCATGCCCAGGAGGCCAGGTGTCCCAGCAGTCCCCAGGTGTGGCTGTGGGTGGTGAGCAGGGGGAGGGAGGGCCTGGTCTCTGACCCCCTGTCTCAGGATGGGAGGAAGGGGGTGAGGAAAGAAGGAGAGGAGAAGGAAGGCAGCTGTCTCTCCTCAAAGGACTAAGCGGGTGGGAAGAGGAAGGATTTTTTTGTTTCTGAATGACATCTCTGTATCCCCGTTTGCTCAATTAGCATTTTTCCATAATTCCTAAGCTCCACTAAATTAGATTACAAATACCAATACATAACCAGCCTACACCATTATGGTAGCCGGCCTGGCCTGCTTCTGCAAGGCACAGGAAGAATCCAATCGCCCCAGAACGCAGCGCTCAGGGTTCCTCGGCAGCGGGCAGCTCCTGCCCAAGGCGGGTGATAAATTCCATGTCTCCTTCTTTGACGGGTCACACTCACGGCCCGGATTTGAATTCGTGGTCACCACCTCCCCGAGCATGTAGGCCTCAGGAAGTCCCACAAGCTCCTTGCTTGTCTTCTCTCCCCTCTGGGGCCAGTCCGTGCGCAGGGAGGGACAATCCAGAACTGCTTCTCTCCAGCATGGTCCAGACGTGGCCTCTGCCAATCCTTAGGCCCATCCTCACCCACTCACGTTCTGGTCCTGTTGGCTGTGTCTTCAGCCATCGCTCCCACCACCCTGTGTCCCATCTGGTCCTTTCCTGCCCTGCCTCCCCGTGTCAATAGATACCAGGGCTTCCTCCTCCTCCAAGAGCCACCCCCAACGTGAGTGGCAGCTGGGTCACACCAGAGCTGCTGGTGACAGGGCTCTATTGGGGCAGCGGGTCACTTGGTGCCTGCCCGGACCAGACACTGTGGTGGCTCTGGTGGCCGCCACGCCAGGTGGTCAGAACAGCACTTCTGTTTGAAGTCTGAATGAGCTACTCCAACAGCTGTTTTAGGAGCCAAAGCCACGTGGCCATGTCACAGCTGTCAACTGGGGCTCAGGGCAATTTTTTTTTTTTTTTTTCAGAACTGGGGCTTGAACTCAGGCCCTTATTCTACTGAGTCATCTCCCCAGCCCCTTCAGGGCGATTTTAATGAGGCCAAGCAACACAGGCACTCCCAAGTCTGCAACCTGGGGCGGTCTCCACTGCCCCTCGTCCGGGGGCCCCAGCTCTGGCTCCTAGCTGCAGAAGTTCCATGAGAACCACTCTTCGTGGAGTGCCCCACGCAGCAGGTCTGCGGCGCTCCCACCCATGAACCGGGGAGCGAGGTCGCTGCTGGAGGCGGTCTCCACACTGGCAGCCTCTGCCCCGCAGCAGGGCTTCAGGGACCCGCTTCACACACCCACCGACCTGGGTGTGCACACCGTCACTTCACCTGGCACGGAGAGGTGGAGGGATGGACGAGGTCATACCCAGGCCAGGCGCAGGGCAGGATCAGAGCTCCACGCCTGGCCCTGGAGTGCGGCGTGTAAGTGTGGCCTCCAGGGCTCTCAGCGCTGAGACCTGCTGTCCCACAGCCTGATCCTTACGGCTGGAACAAGCAAGGTGGAGAACACAACAGACCTAACGCGGGGCGGAGGCCAGAAACAGCAGGGCAGATCCCGTGCATTCCAAGCTCAAGACGAGGCAAACCGATCTGTGCTGCTCCCATGGAGGTCACTGCCCGGGCCCCGGGGGCTGGGGCTGGGCAGGCTCTGGGCCTGGACCTGGGTGCTGGTCACGAGAGCGTGCTTTGTGCGTGAGCTGCATGACCACAAGGTGGGACAGCTCCAGTCCCACTGCGCAGTGGAGCCCAGGCCTGGGCGGTGCAGCTACAATGGCGAAAGGACTAGAGGGAGCACAGAGACAGGTCCTTGTGGCCTCAGAGGAGACAACAGATAGAAGAGTTGACACCAAAGGCCATGAGCAGCCAGGTAAAAAGGAGGAGCTAGACTTCAGGGAAATGAACCTTGTGCCCATCACAGGACTTTGGTGACACAGCAAAAGGGCAAAGTAACGAATGGGAGAACCCTGGGCCTGGGCGCATGCCTGCGACCCTGCACCAGGAGGCCGAGCCAGGAGCATCCATGCCAGTTCAAAGCTGGCTGAGCTACACAGCGAGACCTTGTCTGGAAAAACCAAAAGAAGGGAAGAGAATATTTGCAAACGATGCACCCGAGGAGGGTGTGGCATCTGGGATACATGAGGAGCTCCAACCACTCGGCAAGAGACAAATGGCCTTGCCTAGAAACAGGTAAAGGACAGTGTGCATGCAACACCAGGGCCCTGTCATCAGGGAACACTAGCCAGGCTCCAAAACGCAGCCTGCATACCTGCCCGGCAGCCTCTCCCTCCAGCGGCCACCCAGAGGGCCTACGGCACTGGAGACAGGTGGCCCTGCCCGAGAGCACCTCAAGGCACTCGGGAGGCTGTGGTGCATGGCTTCAGAAAAGTGCCAGTGCCTCTGGTGAGTGGCTGTCACCTTTAATACGACAGAGCGAGGGGGATGCAGCCCAGAGCTCAGGGCAGATGCCAGCCTCTCCTCCTGGGGCCAGCACGTGGCCCATCTGTCAGATGGACCCCCACATGTGCTTGATCCACATGCTCCGTACCACCACCCCAGAGGCCAGAAACACCTCCTGCTAGCTCATGCCCTCCCAGGCGCTCTGCACGGAGGCGGGCCCGGCCGGCTCTAGGAATGCTCACCCAGGCCCGAGCTGGAGCTGCTCTTTGAACTTCCAGAGCTGCATCTTAATCTTAAAAGACCACCTTGCCAAGGCACAAGACAGAAATGGAATGGGCAAGAAGAGAGCCAGAGCAGGGGGAGGGCAGTGGTCCCTTGGGAGTGTCCTGCACTAGACAGCCAGCAGCCCCAAGCTCTCCACACCGACACCTGCAGCAGCCACGTCTCTTCCACCCAGACTGCGCTTCTCTCCTGCACAAAGGCAGGCCGCCCCTCCTCCTGGCCCTCACCACGGGGGCGTCCTCCACCGAGGGGCCCTGGATAAGGGGCTCTGGCGGAGTGATCTGGTGGAGCATTGAGGAGCACAGGCCGCTCAAGGCTTGGGGACCTGCCTTAGAAACTGAGGGTCTGGTCCACACCCCTGACTCTGAGGTCGGACAGGGATCAGAGCTGCGCAGGGCTTGGGTCTGTGTGGATGGAGTCTCATGAAGAGGGCTGGGGGACCCCCAGGGGTCACAGTGCTAAGGGGTGGACGGGCTGAAGGAGAGCCGGTGCGAGCGGCTGTATCCATGCCTAGCTGTCCGTGTGTTGCGCTTCTCTGTGTGTGTGTCTCTGGTTACGCCCCACGCTGCATCTGTACCTTCCGCTGTGTGTTGGGCTGCATGTGTCCATGTGTCCCTATTGTCATCTAGCGTGCAGAATTTAATTCCCTTCTGAATGCTCAGGAGCGTGGGTGGCGGCTTTTTTATTAATGATTCTGTTTACTGTGTGATAAGCAACTATTCCTTCTGGGTGCATTTTTTTAACAGACATTTATTTCGGGGGGAGCCGGTGTCTGTGCAGACGCACAGCTGGCTTTCTGCTGATGGCAAAGCTGCTGGCCGACAGGGTGGAACAGGAGGCACCGTGAGGACGCAGCAGGAGGAGGCGGCCCCTGCCAAGCACCCTGGCGGGGAGAAATGCTGCAGCAACCTGGGTGTCCCCCTCTCCTGCTGGGTCCCCACAAAGCCTCCCTTCCTCAAGTAGGCCTGTCACCGCCATTCTCGGGACTCAGCCCTGACCCTGGACAGGATACTCTGAGGCCAGTGAGGGTCTACAAGGTGAGTAGGAAAGAAGGGAAACACACAGATGGAAGAGTCAAGGAAGAACGAAGGGACAGGAATTCACTGGTGGTCCTGGAGGGATGCGGGGCTTCTTGTTGCCACGGAGACAGCGTAGGTGCCCACACTGCACTGGAGCAGGGCCCAGAGCTTGGGTGGGTGCGCCGAGAGAGAAGCCCCCAGGGCAGCAGGGAGGCAGGACTTGGAGCCAAAGCAGGGCCCCCACAACGCCTCTCCCCACCCCCAGCCCAGGCCGCTGCTCACCCAGAGCCAGTCCCACCACAGCTTCTGTCAGACAGCAGGAGCTCCTCACCGCCTGCACGGCTGCCCCCACGGCCCAGCTGCCCGCCTGCTTTGCTCCCCCGTACCGAGCCCAGGGACAGCAGGAGGCAGCTCAGGAGGATGGGAGCAGAGCAGGGAGGGAAAGCCCTCTCGCCACTGAGTGCACATTTCACAGGCGGGCGCTGCTGGCACCCAGGGCTTGAGCTGGCACTGTGCCCACTGCAGGCAGGCGCAGCACAGGCGAGGGCCCAGCGCTGGCAGACCTGGGATGCCCCCTGCTCAGCCTCTGTGGGGCACAGAAACAGGAGTGACAGGTGCCTTGGAGGCCTCACATCCACTGTGCCTGCCCCCAGGACCCCTCTGTGGCCCCGGCACAGCTCCAACAAGCCCCCTCTACTGCTTCCTACCTGCCCCGGATCCAGGCAGCCCGGTCCAGTTGACAGCCCTCCTCCAGAGCACCAGCCTGTGAGTGCACACCACACTCCTCAGCCAGTGTCCAAGCGCCTTCCCTTTGCTCTGGATCTGTCCCTGGCTGCAGCTGCTCCCAAGAGCCCAGCCGCTAGGTGCTGCAGCCTGGCCAAGCGTCAGGCGGTGCCAAGGAGGCGGCAGCTCCCTGCCACGGAGCCCGGCTTGTCTCCGCCTGCAGCTCCCGCCCGCAGCGCCAGGAGGCTGCTCAGAGCGCTGCAGAGCACCAGCCCCGCAGCACATTGCTGCCCTGGCAGAGGAGGAAGCAAGAGCAGGGTCTTCCCACCAGGCCCCGCATCCTCCGCTGCACCGCACCCCACCGGCTCCTGGCAACCAGACAGCCCCTTCCAGATGGCCTGGTCTCAGGGCCCAGGGACCCAGTTTTGTATTTGGGCTAGGTTAAGATCAAGGACATGTACCTAGCACACAGGGCTTGCCTGTGCCCTTGAAGCCACCATGGAGGAGAACACCAGGGCCTGAGGTAGAAGCCACTCCCTGGGGAACACATGGAGTGGAGCTAGGGACAGCACCAAGGGTGCCCTGAGAGCCCTACGGCACCTGGACAGGTGCAGTGGCCAGAGGACGCAGGGTTGCCAAGACTGCATCAGGCTGTCCTACCCTGCCTCTCCACACTGGGCTGGCCACGGCTGCAGCCTCTGGCCCCACTGCCTCCACGCTAGCCATGAAGGGTCACAGTGTGGACACAGGATGAGGTTAAGATGAAGCCTGGGTCAGTGCCCTGGCAGGGGTCAGCGCAGCAAGAGGCAGCCTGTACCCAAGCCCAGCTCCGCCTCAGGATGGACCCACCGCGGGAACTCCCATACCTGGCTGAGTGCTGGCGGCAGCGTCACCTGAAGCACCAAGGACAACCCATCAGGGTGATCCTGTGGGCAGGGCAGCAGCACGTGGGCAGAGGAGCCCAGCGTGGGGACTCGGTGTGTGTGTGGGTAGGAGCCCTGGAGAGGGCAGGGCGGAGCAGCCAGGAAGGGAGGCTGGAGCTGTTGGGGCTTCCAGGAGGGCCCCAGGGGACCCTCAGGAGACAGCTGTGGGGGAGGAGAGGCACAGCGCAGCTGCTGTGGGTGCATGCCGGGCGGAGCTCACAGGGGCTCCCAATGGGAGCATTAGAAAGCCACCTGGGAGGAGGACAGGCAGGGTGGGCTCCAGAGGAGGGGAGGAGGGCACAGTCGGACTTGGGAAGGGCCTGGGGAGGGGCAGGGGCCAGGCAGAGGTGGACTGGGAGAGGGGACAGGAGGGCCATCTGTCCGCCTGCACAGCTCTTGCACACACGAGTCAGGTCAGCGCTACATGTGGCTGCCACGAAGGATGCTTAGATCTGAAGCCGAGAAGACCGCAGCCCTTTCACCCACTCGCAGAACCACGGGGAGGCCCCGCCAGACGGGCAGCGGGACGGTGAAAGATAATTAAGATGTGAGGACTGCTCTGGGCCGGACGTGACAGGCAAGAAGACATCTCAGCCTCCCTGAGGATGGAGGGAGGGTAGATGTTGCTCACCCCGCGCGGGCAAAGGCACGCTGGGAGACACAGCCCTCTGCGTTAGTGGTTTATGGCAACGGCTACAGGGACTACCGAGAGCCGCACAAATGCTCCTGGTTTTGACTCGACTCTTACACTTCTGTAAATTTATCTGAAGGGAAAATAGAAAGTCAAGGAAAGCAATATGACTAAAAGGTGGCTCGCTGCAGCGCTGCTTACACCGGAAATAGCTGCCTCGCCCACCGTTAGCGGTGAAGGGCTGCAAGGGCACAGCGACACTGAGCCTCGCCAGCCCGGGAACGACCCAACACCCTGCACCTGCCGTGCAGAAGCGGCCGACCCGGGACCCTCGGTGGGCCCCGTTCACACCAAGTAGCCAAGACGGGGGTCTCCATGGAGACAGGACGTCAGTTTTTGGCTGGAGGGCTTGAGGGCACAGGCAGTGGCAGCTGAGGGGTGTGGGGCGCTCTGTCGGGATGAGACGCCCAGAAATCAGCCGGCGCTGGCTGAGGATGCTGATTGCCAGTGTGTGGCACAGTTGGAAGCAGGTGAAGCATGTCTCAGAGAAGTTGTTTCAAAGACCCAAATGCGCCAAAAAATTTGCAGACAGTGACTCTGTGACGCAGGAAATCCACTCCACTGAAAACCTCAGGACATAATATTGCATAAGTGGTTTGACACCAAGGATGATTCCATGGAGACGAAGCCAGGGAGGGACCCGGCCCAGAGTTTTGGTGGGCTGCTCTTTACCTGATCAACCTTCCTCCCACCCATGGGTGAATCACTAAACTCGCCCTAAAGGACGGAGCTCTGCAGAGCAGGGCCATTAACATGTGGCGCGGCCCCCAGAGCAGGGCTGGGAGGGTTGCCAGGCCCCTGCACTGCAGCCCTGGCCACCCTGTAGGCCACCCAACAACTGTGCGAATCAGCAAGGCTCTTCAGCCCCAGGGGTGGGTGGGTGGGTGGGTGGGAGTATCCCTGCGCAGGGAAACTCTGGCTCCTGGGTCCCTCACTTCCAGCAGCCTCTTTGGCATTTCCAACTGCAACACCCTAGGGCCACAGCAAGGACGCCCACACCTCTGGCCTGCACTCGGCCTCCCCCGCCCCCTGAAATGAAGATTTCATAGCTTAGGAGCTGGGGCAGTCATACGGAAGCGTGCGTCTGTCACCTAGGAGCACACCCATGCCCTGCCACCCAGAGCCGGAACCACCACTGCCAGCACCCACCCAGTCACCACTGCTCAGCCAGCTGCCAGACGACTCTGTGCCTCCCCTGGAGACGCTATGGCGACCCCCCTTTCACCTCACAGGGGAGTCCCAGGCCAAGCATGAAAGGCAGCACCAGCCCAGCTCCAGATGGACTCCAACTCTGAACACAGCACGGAACCTGACGGCTTCTGGGGAGACAAGGCGCCTGCCATGCCCTGCACAGAGCTGGAGCAAGGGCAGCGGCTTGGCAGAACACCTGATGACACGCACAGGAGGGCCCAACCTCATGGCAAACCTGGGCAGTGAGGGCCTTGCAGCCCAGGGCCAGCCCGGCCTGAGCCCGCTCACCTCCAGCACGCGCCCGGTGATGAACTTCTCACAGCCATCGCAGCGGATGCCGAACTTGGCATGGTAATCAGCCTCACAGTAAGGCAGCCCGTCCCTGCAACGAGACAGGCGTCAGGGCGAGGTGTGCTCACACAAGGGCCGTGCATGAGGCAGCTGCTGTCACGTGGGGGCTCAGGGGGCTCATGGTGCCAGCCCTGTGAGAGCCACCCCAACACCATCCTGCTGCACAGGCGGGGAAACTGAGGCACACAATGGCCAGGCCACCTGCCATGCGGTGATCGAGGGGCTGGAGCCAGGCTTCAGGGCCTGAAGGGAAGGAACAAAGCGGCATCTGAGATATGAAAGAAGTTTCCAGACATCCCTGTCCTTTCACTTCTGCCCATCAAGAGTCCAGTTTAGAAGCACGCGGACTTCCCACCAGTAATGTGGACACATAACAGCAAGGGCCATATGAGAGAAGCGGTGGCACTTCCACAACAGTGGCCGAGGCCACTCTCATTGCTCACAGGACTGTCACCTCAACCACAGGCACAGCTCCCAGTAAGGAGGTGTGCAGGAGCCCAGGGCAGGCTAAAGTCACTGTTGCTCCAGGCTGGGTCCTGAGGCCCCTCACCTAGGACAGGGAGAGACTGCTGGGCAGCCGAGGGTCAGGACACACCTTCAGAGCTGCCCGCTGCAGGCCCAGGCGCTCCCCTCGGCTGGGTGCACCTGCAGCACACCCTGAGACTCCACTCACGTCTCCATGGCAACACCAACATGCCCTCCCCCTCAACTGTAGGGCTGCTCAGGAGGCTGCTAAGTAACATGGTGTGGGGGAGGCACCAGTACGTGGGGGGGGGACAGCAGCCTGCTGGGGGCTGGGCGCTGTCATCCTTCAAAGCACTCCATACCGTGGTGGCATGTGCCTGCACCCCTCCGTGCTAGCATGTTCCACTGTGTCTGAGAAGGGATTCAGGTTTCCTGTAGTCCCACCACCAGGGTGCCAGTGAGTCTTGTTTGGGGACTTTGCCTTAAAGTGCTTCCCCTGAGGCCCCTGCGGGGTCGTATGCCCTTGCAGAGTAACAGGCCACATCATGAGTTTTTCAGCCAGGTCCGCCAGGAGTCTGAGTAGTCAGCGAGCAGGGTCGACCAGGAGGCGAACGTGGACACACCTTGCACCGGATATACTGAACATGGCCTGGACACACGCACGCCTGTGCCTGTGCGCTCCTTTCCATGCTGTGTGTGTACACACGTGTGGGCAGGCACACACTTTATTCCATGAACTTGTATCACAGGGTCTCTCCCTGCTCCCCTGTGCCGGCTCCCCCTCTTCAAGGTACCCAGAAGCACGAGCTTCTGGGGGGCCCAAGCGCACCCAGAGGGGCTGCACTTCCAGGCCTGTCCATTGCCTCGCCCTCGCCTGCGGGCTGCCTGCTTTGGGTGCCTCCCGCAGCACTGAATGCACCCTGGCCCCTGACCCTGAGCAGTGCCACACTCAAGGCCACAGTCAGCCCTGAGGGTCCCCAGCGTCGCACACGACCAGCCCGGGCCTCCTTCCCAGGACCCCAGCTGGCAGCTGCTGACTTCCCTTTGCTCTGTGGGACCTGCAGCAGGAATGTCCAGATGCTAGGAGGGCAAAAAGTGACACCTGGGACAGACTCAGAGGGGCCCCTGTCCCTGGTCAAGGGGAAAGGACTGGGCGCCTCTGCAGCCTAATGAGGAAGCACAGGCTGGGTGGAGACGGCGGGCTGGGAACATGCCCCGCCCAGGAGCGCCCAAGGGAGAGGACGCCCCGCCCACGCCCCGCCCACGCCCCGCCCACGCCCGCCCCGCCCCGCCCACGCCCCGCCCACGGCCGCACTCACTTGCTGATGTACTCGGCGTCCAGCTGCTTCCCGCAGGCCTCACACTTGAAGCACCCCACGTGCCAGTGCGTGTCCAGTGCCACCAGCGCCTGCCCGTTCTTGATTTCTAAGCCGCAGCCCCCACAACCTGCGGGGGTTGGAACGCAGACCCCTCACGCAGGGCACCACTTTGGGGTGCCCCGGAGCAGGCGGGACCTTACCCACACCCTGCCCTGCTGTTTCAGACCCCACAGAAGGGTTGGAGTGGCCCTGCGGGGACAGAGGGCCCCCTCACGGAGCAGTGGGTGGAGCACATAGAAAAGCCATGGCCGGGCTGGGAGCTGGAGCTGCTGATGGGGCTCTGCCTTCCGAAGATGGGAGCCTCCCGGGGGCGGAGGTGGCTGGCTCCCGGCACAGGCCCTGCCTGGAGAGAGGGCCCGGCAGCTGCCCACCGTGCCTCCTAACCTTCCCCACGGTGGCCGGCACTCTGCATTCTGCGGCCAGCGCGGGCCTGGCCTGGGCTCCTGAACACCTTGCCGCGCCCTCTGTCCTCTCTCAGCGCCACCTGCCACTGCCCTGCTCCTCCCCTGGGGCCCTGAGGGCATGGCACCCCGGCCCTGCTCTGCTGTGCCAGCCATTCATGCCCCTCCACCCTGTGCTCCTGCCGCTCACTGTCACTCAGAGAGGGATGAGTGGGAGCCTCGCAAGGGGCGGGCCGGGTGGGGCCCTGGGCGTGGGCTGCACAGGCGTGTGGGCTGTGTGCATGTGTCCCTGTGGCTGCATGTGCGTGCGTCTGTGTGCAGTGAGTGTGTGCATGGCTGTGTGTGAGCAGTCATCCCTGGGGATCCACGGGAACTGATTCCACGACCCCCACGGGTCCCCAAATCCACACACACGAAGTCCTCCTGTGACAGGTGTCCTGTTGCAGGTATGCTTTGCACACGTTCCCGGGTGCCCGAGTCACCTCTGGGTTGCCTTCCACACCCAACACAGGTGCGGGTGAGTGCTGCGCGCTCAGGAGGCGCTGACAGGAGGGCCTGACGCGCCCCGCACACAGGCAGCCACCTGAGGTCATTCAAACCCACCGAAGTGGCTCCTGCAGACACAGAGGTCAGCCGTATGAGTGTCTGCACATCCGCCTGCGTGTGCACGTGTGCACACAGGTAAGTCTCTGTGAATGCGTGTCTATGTGTGTTCAAGTGTGTCTCCACAGGTGTGCCTGCCTGAGTTGTCTGGTGTGCACACAATTGCGGAAGAGCGTGTGCTGTGTGAGGCGACCACCTCAACCCTCAGACCCTCGATCACCGAGGCGGGCACGGCACAGGCTGGCGCACAGCAGGGGCCTAAAAAGCACCGCTTTCTTACGCTCCTTGCCAGACATCTGAGCCACCGACTTTAAGCATAAAAAAGGGCACCCACAGGACTGCTGGCCAGGCTGAGTCTCCTAAAATATCATGGTGTTCAAATCCCCATGGCAACTCTGGAAAGAGGTAGCAGACAACTCCAGGGTCCAGGCCCTGGGAAAAGGGGGCTCGGAGCCTGGGAGCAGGGCAGGTGGGCTCCCAGGGACAAGGAAAGATGGAGCCGCCCTCGGAGCCCCAGCCAGGGCCAGCCCACTCCTTCCCTGCAGGACCCAGGGGCCTTGCCCACAGCGGAGGGACACACTGCATTCACAAGCTCCTGTCCCTCCCCGTGCGCGTCCACATGCCAGCTGTGACCTGTCTGTCCCGGCGCCACGCCATCACGGCCATCTCTGTCCCGGCCCCCACCCCACTCGGCTGCCCAGCGTCTACTTACTCCGCAGGCCCTGTGGCCCGTGCGTGCCACTGCCTGCCGGCGTGGGCAGGGAGCACTTTTGGCACACACAGTCCTTCCCGTTGAAGGTCACTCGGTCCCCGGGTGGGAAAGGCAACCTGCAATGAGAGGGCTGGTCACAGGCAGCCCCGCCGTCTGCCCTCTTCTCCTGGGAGCACCACTCCCCCCAGGCCTGAGCAGCCCTCTACCCTCTCGAGGGATCTCAGGGGGCCACAGACGCCTGGGCCAGGACCACCATGCTTAGGGCTGTGGTGAGGCTGGGCAGAGGTCAGCCCTGAGTTGCCCTTTAGAGATGTTCTAGCGTCTGCCAGCACCCGTAGCCTGGGCGACGCCTGTGTTGCCCTGATTCTCCGAGGACCATGGATGGGCTTTTCCCTCAGAGCTTAAGAATCCTTTCCATCATGGTTAGGAGCACACTGACTGAGATGAACTAGGCAGGTTTCTGGTGATTTTCCTCTAAGGTTTGCCAAGGTTCCTGGACCTGTGGCTGTACAGCTGTCACCAAGTTTGGACATTTTCCACCCATTACCTCTGCGAGCTTTCTTTGGCCTGTCCTGCACACACAGAGCAGAGGACAGGAGGGCAGGCCGACGGTGCAGTCCGGGCTCACAGGGCAGCAGAGCCCCCTCATGTGCATCTGCCTCTTTCGCTCTCCCCACTCCAGTTCGAATAGCTTCCTTTGCTGTTTTCAACTTTACCCATCTTTTCTTCTGTGATCCCTAATCTATTGCTAACTCCATTTTCAAATTCATGGTTCATTCAGGAAACGGATTTTTCACGTGTGGATTTCCCTGTGGTTTCTTTTTTCTGCCTTCCGCAACTCTCCTGCGATGTCCAAGGGCTCAGACATACGTAGAGTATCTTTTATTTTATTTTATTATTAGAACAGGGTTTCACTATGCAGTTCAGGCTGACCATGAAGTCGCTTTGTAGCCCAGGCTTCCCTCAAGCTCAGTGATCTTCCTGCCTCAGCCTCCTGAATGCTGGGGTTACAGTCATGCACCATCATGGCTGGCCGCAGTAGCTGTTTTAAATCAGTGTCTGTTTATTTCACCACCACTGTCCTTTTCAGGTGACCTAGCCTTGGCCAACCTTCTTCCCAGTTCAGAGTGCTGTTTTCTGATTTCCTAGGACCAGCAGCTTTTTGAGTACGTGCTGTGCACTTTATGTTGCTGAGGCTGGGCTTTCCGGCGTCCCTACAGAGCGTGGCTCTGCTCCGGCAGCAGGTGGTCTCGGGCAGACCAGCACGCTCTTTGGTGGCTGGGCTCTTTTTGGTGGGTGGGTTTAAGGCTGCCCTCGCTCCAGGGCTATTTTAGTCCCTGTAATAAGAAGGAACAGCCCTTGGGGCGTCCCTCCTGACGTCCTGGGCGTTCAGCAAGGACCTGTGTCCCTCGGCAGCCTGGCCGCCCTGTGCCCCACCTGTGACGCTCCCTCGCGCGCGCACAGCCTTGTGCCTGGTTCAGACTTGAAGGCGCCCTCCGCTCAGCCTTGAGGTCTCTCTCTGTGGCTCTTTCCTCTCTGCCTCAGTGCCCATTGCTGTCACCTTCTGCCTGGCCTGACTCGAGGTGCCACGCTCTGCCCAGCCCCCTCTGTGCCACCCTCCAGGGCCCTCCCTGCAAGAACGCAGTGTCCTCCTCTCGGTTCTCACGCTTCATCCGGCCTTCTGGTTGTCTGTGCTGGCTCACTCCACTCCAGTTCAGTCCTGCTCTCCCCAAGTTGGGCAGCACCGGCTGCTATTATTATTATTTTTTTTTGGTGCTATTATTTTTAAATAGGAGATCATCTGGAGGTCATCTTTCAGAAGGACTGATTATGTCCGCCTTGTTGCTAAGCTATGTACACAGAAATCAAACATGAGACTGTCCCTGGGGACCTCTGACCCGAGCCGCACAGTAATAACACTCTTGGGCTTTTTCATGAGACTCCTCCCTGCCGCCATGGCTTCCTCCCTGCGGCGTCCAACAGAGGCCATTTCTGTCTCGAGCACACACTGTAACCAGACAGCCCCCTTGGAGCCACACAGAACACCCTCTTAAACTGGGCTTAGTGGGGCAGGGAGCAAAGAGCAGAGAATAAACTCTGTGTTTTGTTTTTCCACTTTGTTTTCTGGCAATGGGAGGCTGGCTCCCTAGTGACCTGCTGGAGGCTGCGGTAGGGTGAGGGGCCCGGGAGGCTGCCCACCATCTCCCTGCTCAGCCAGGGATGATGCGAGAGGCAGGTGGCCTGCCTCGCTACGGGGTTCAGGGACCTAGTGTCTCTGCAGTAATCACAACTGCTCCGCGCCAGACTCAGGGACCAGACAGGAGTTGGGCCAGGCCTGTCCTCCCTGAGCTGCCTGAGATGTGCTCACGCTCTCAGGGCTGGACGGTGCCCACAGTGGGAGCACTGGGGGACGAGGAGCCCAGCTGCACCCAGCCCAGGGTGCCTGCACATGCAGGCCCAGAAAGGGTGAGTACATGAGCGGGTACAGGAATGGATGGAGGGACGTGTACGCATGCAGCACGCTGTGGTGCTCCTCTGGGCTTGGCTGAGCGGCGTGGACATTCTCTTGGGGCCATGGCAGAGAGGTCCTTGAGCAGAGGGGGCTGCACAGTGTGGAGGCTGCAGAAGAGCCGGCAAGGAAGAGAGGGCCTGATCCACAGCAGCAGCTGGCAGATTCGGGCAAGCAGTGGGGTGCAAGTGTCGCCTGCAGACTGGGGTCACAAGGAGTGGCGCAGGGCATGCAGATGGTGTGATGGGGCAGAGGAGCAGCCTTGGGTGGACACAGGCTAGCTGTGCAGGGATGTGGGGGTGGGCAGCACCAGAAGGAAAGGGAGGAGCCGAGGATGAGGGGTGCTGCCCAGGGGACAGTGGAGGCAGCATGGCCAGCTCTGGGGCTGGCTGGGTCCCATGAACAGGAGGGCTCACCGGCAGACGGCGCACACAAAGCAGGCGGGGTGGTAGGTCTTGCCCAGTGCTGACACCACCTCGCCCTCGATGAGCCGCTCGCAGCTGCAGCAGCGCGTGCCGTAGAGCCGCTGGTAGTCCTGGGTGCAGATGTACTCGCCCTGCCGCACGAAGAAGCCACCCTCCGCCAGGTCACAGCCACATGCTGCAGCAGACAGGAAGATGCGTGTTAGAAGGGTGTGGAGGTGGCTCCTCGTCCCACCTGGCTCCTGCCTGTTCAGCCTCCTGGGCACTGACCTGGTGGCCCCTGTGCTTAGGGATCAGGCTGAGGGACAGACACGAGCGCCAGCTCCTGGCCTTTTCTCCAGAAAGCTTGCGAAGGGACAGTGATTCAGGGTGAGGACAGGACTATCTGAAGGCCAGCCTGGCTTCCACCTTCGCCATAACGCCGCAAGGCCTCTTTGCCCACTGCCACGAGGCCCTGACCCCAAGTGATTTCTAGAGCAGGCCACAGAGGGCAGCTAATCCCTGAGTGCCTGCAACACGCCAGCTGTGTCCCCAGGCTGGAGATCTGGGAGCATGAGTGGCCCTGTGGCTGGCCCTAACCCCTCCCCACTCCTTTGGGTCCGGGTCCACATGGCACAGTGACAAGGCCAGGCCTTCTGCCTCCTTCCAGCAGCAGCAGAAAGCAGCAGCTGCAGAGTCTCGCGGTGGAAACTGGCAGGTGGGAGTGACGCGCCACTCTTGGACAAGTCTGCTGGTCACCACAGCTCAGAGCACCCGAGGGAGCGGCTGGGGACATGTGTGTGTCTCTGCCACACAGCCCCTCCAGCCCAGCATACTCAGGAGCCTTGCAGGATTTCTGAGGGAATGGGCTGCAGTGCGCCCTGGCTGCCCTGCTGAGGTCACATAGGAGGCCGCTGCCTGTCCCCAGCCTGGCCATCTGGGCCCACAGGGCTCACGCAGCCCAGAGACTCCCCAGAGCTCAGTTTTGAAAAATCACACAGCCTTAAGGTTTAGAGTGACAACTAGCCATTTCCATGACAACACTGCCATCTCTGGTGTGCTGTGACACAGGCTTCTCTGAGAAGAACCCTGAGGTCACCTTTCGCACACATCAGTGGTGTGTCAGTGCCAGGTGAGCCCACTGACAAAACCTGCGACCCAGCTCGTGGGGGCAAGCCAGCGTGGCAGCTGGAGTCCTGGCTCCAGAGGTCAGCTGCTCCCTTCTGCAGGGAGCTGTCATCACGCTGGTGACAAGCTGAGACCGAAGAGTCATCCACTGGGCCCTGTCGACCCAGCGAGAGCCCTCGCGGGGAGGTGGGCTGTGGGGCAGGGCCACAGACCGGAGCCTGGCCGGCTGCAACTGTCTCGCGGCAGGGGCTCTGACTGACCCTGGCAGGAGGGCCACGTGCAGTGGCCCCTGACACCCCACAGCAGTGTGGAGGTGACCTCGATGCCATCTAGCCGTGCCCCCCGCCGTGAGCCCCTCTGGCCTTCCCAGCCACGTTCATGACCTGGCTGCCCCGAGGATACCAAGGTCACTTTGAGGCAGCCCAGATCTCTGCCTCCAAAAATAAAAGCCCATATTCACTGTAATTCTAGAAATCCTTATCTAGGTACCACACGCCATCATATCCCATTTCGCAATACAGCAAATCCAGAGAGAGGTCAGGGTGGGCAGAGAGCAGCCGCTCAGGGCTCACACTGTGGTCATCACCAGAAGTGGCCAGGAGGGGCAGTCCTGGAATCTCCCTCCGGCACCTACTCTGAGGAATGTGAAACCCGACCCTGCCCCTTGACCCAGAGATCCCCACAGAGGTTCTGGTCCCCGGTGTTCCCTGCGGCTCCACCTCGTCAGGTGCAGCTGCGGAGTCGGGAAGCCGGGGTTCCCACCCTCTCCCTTGACCCTTCCGTTCTGTTGACCCTGGGGTACTTCCGTAACCTCCCCGAATCCAACTCCTCCTCTGCAGAGTTGAAAGTCCCAGTTCTGCATGACTACCAGGCAAAATCAATGCCCAGATGTCAAAGCCGAGCAGCCAAGGGCGGGACTCAGCTCAGCAGTACAGTGTGGGCCTGGCAACTCGAGGCCCTGAGTTCAATTCCTGGCACTGAAAAGGGGGGGGGGGAGGGCCTAAGCAGTGGTGTCTGGCTGAAATGACCCCAGCGGCCCTGAGTGGGGAGCGGCTCATTCTCTGGGGACCAGAAACTGAGGGCATTTGGGCCAATATTGATGCTGAGGGATTGATATGTCGAAGACAAATAAGGTGTGGTGCCACAGACCTGTAATCCCAGCACTCTGGGAGGCTGAGGCAGGAGGACTGACAGTGCAGGCCCGGCCTGGGTAGTTTAGCAAGACCTTGTCTCAAAATTTAAAAAAAATTTAAAGGAGTGGTGAAGGGGCGTAGTGGGAAGGCCCTGGGTTCCACCCCTCCTATGGGAAGGCAGGAAAGAAGGAAGGAAGGAAGGAAGGAAGGAAGGAAGGAAGGAAGGAAGGAAGGGGGAGGGACACAAAACGGCGTGTGTAGCGTGGCTTCTGGCACCAGGAACGCCATCCACAGTGCTGCGGAGAGATCTGCTCCACGAGCCGGGGAAGGAACCGAGCGCAGCCGCTGCTACCCAGGAGCTCTCCCCAGGCGACAACGGTCACAACTCCACCCTCTGCCCACTGCCCCTGCATGCCCACCTGTGCCCACCTGTCAGAGCCCTATGGGACTCAGGCAGTCCCCGAGGTTTTCTATAAACACCTGCCATGCCCCCCAGGACCCCCAAGGTGGTGCTCTGGGGGCACTGTTTACAGTCCCAGATGGATGTGTCCCGGGGTGACCCTGCTGTTACCAAGCTGCACAGCTCCTGGCTCTCCCCAGACACAGGCCCTGCCCCCCCCAGCTGCTTCGCTCCTTCCCAAGCCCTGCACCAAGTCCTGCTGCTCATGGGTCAGGAAGCCCCTGCTCTCTGGAGGTCGCGTGTGTGGCTTCGGCGCCCCCCACCACGGCAGCGCTCCCCGGCCTGACGGGAAGCCTGGCCAAGCACTGCAGAACAGCACAGCCGGGAGGGAACACGAAGCCTGGCCTGGGACAGCAGTGACAAGCTGTCCGTGGGATGGGGACAGCTTTCATGTTTTAAGGGGCCCTTCTGAATGCTGCATGTGGGTGAACAAAAGGTGCCGGTGAATATTTAATTTTTTAAAATGATGACAGAAAAAGGCACAGGGCCATGATTCCCCTCAGATCCTTGCTCTCGATTTGAACACAATCATCCCAGCATTCCTGTCGCTTTCTGCAGCAGCCCGGGGGTCCTTTTTCGTGGGTGTCTGAGTGGTGCCACTGCCTCAGTGTCCTGAATGGATCCACATGTCCTTGGACCCTCGGCAAGAGCCAGAGGTCGCACGGTGCCAGCCCTGGCGGGGAGGGTGGATGAGGACGCAGCGTGGGGCCTTACGAGCTGCCTTTCTGTGCAGCACGGTGGGCAGCAGCACTCGCTGGGATTTCTTGTCACTCCTGGTAAAGACCCGCAGGAAGGAGGACTCCAGAGCTGCCACAGAAAGTGGTGAGAACCATGGAGCGAGTACGCTCAGGGAGGGGCAGGTGAGCCCTGCCACCTAGAATGTAAACGCTGCATACGGTGATCGCCCCTCAGTGGCGGCTGCGTACCTTGCTTCTGTCTGTCCCAGTTCACAGAGTGAAGCTCAGCCAGCTGGCCAGCAACGGCCACCCAGAAGCAGGCATCCGCTCGTCCCTGGCAGGCCACCCTCATCTCCAGCCTGACCCTGCACCTGCTGTGGATGCGCCTCCCTCCTCCATGCCCTGAGCCCCCCCCCAGGGCCTCCCCTGCACTCTCACTGAATGTCACAACCAAGGTGCCCGCCAGCTCCAGCGCCACCGCCCTGCTCTCTCCACGCCCTCGCTCACTCTGCTCCAGTCACACAGGCCTGCTGCTGCTCCTGAAGCCTGCCCGGCCTCAGGCCTGTGCACTGGCCAGGCCCCTGGGTGGAACGCCACCTGGGCTTCAGAGGTCACCCCCTCCACGGCACCTACAACGCGCCCCACGCACTCCCCACCCTGCCTTATCCAGTGCTCCCCACCTGCCTCTCCCCTCTGTGGCCCTCTGCCCTTCTAGCAATATGGGAAGGCTGTGGGAATCTGCAGAGGACAGGGCACTGCGCTTGGACCATCTCCTCTCGGTCCCTTTCTAGGCTGCGCACGAGCCCACAGAGCAGGACGCTGCAGCTGCAGCAGCCAGCACAGGCACAGGAGGCCACATGCTGTGCTCTCACCTGGCCAGCTGTGCTAGGCAGGAAGGGCTACCGGTCGCTCCCGCCACCTGCCTCATGGGGTCACACCAGGTGAGGCTGGCTCTGGGTCTCAGGTCCTGTGTTTTGTCCTATACAATGTCATTGTGACCAGCCTCTGTCTTCCAAACTGAGCTTTGTGGAGAGCCACCTACAGCAGCCCTTCCAGAGCGGGGTGCATCAGAGCTAGGCATCTTCACAGAGAGCTGGAAAAACTGGTAGAAAGCTTTGGGGAGATGCCTAAGGAAGGCAGCGGGCAAGGCTCCAGGACTAGTCTCCCTTCTGGAGCCGGGACAGTGCGCATGCTCACAGGGCGATGCGGGGGACCAGCCCTCCTCCACAGCTGCACCCGACCCTCCAGGACTGTGTGCTTTGCAAGCCGTCCACGCCTTTCCCCTTTGAAACAGGCCCAGGTCATGTCCTGGCGGCCCTGTCGCTGGCCGCAGGGCTCTGATTGCTTTGGGAAGGGCAGTGGGGTGCTGGTAGGCCCTGGGGCTGAGGTGCCTGTGGGTGCCCTGCGGTGCCCCTGACTTTCACAGATGGGGTTGGTTTAGCCTGCACCTGAGGGAGCGGGGCTCCTGCCTTGGGATCCCAGCATTAGTCAAGAGAGTCGGCGGGCTGGGGGTCGCCTGTAAGCCACCCGCCCCTAAATCACCAGCCCCTAAATTACCCGCCTGCACTAGCCCTGTGTGCACCCCATGCACTCTTGCCTCTAGGCAGGAACACTAGGACACTTCTGGGATTTCCTTCCACAGCAGAAGTGTCTAGGCCAGTGCTCTGAGCTTTCTATTCACACGGTCTCAGCGAGAGGCGATGGGTGGAGGCTCCTGCCGTCGGGGACTCTTGAGGATGGGGCAGGGCTCTAGTGGGGGCGGGGCTCCTGTGGGTGAGCTCCCATGGACAGGGCTGGGCTCCTGTGGCTTCTGAGCCGCTGGAGTCCCCACCTCCACCTGCTGCCCTTGCCCTCCTCTCCCCCTCCAGAGAGGCCCTCAAACTAGGTTTGGAGGCACAGAGTGGTCTGGGATTGAGCCCCAGCATCTCCAGACCACGGGAGGTGTCCCCACTGAAGTGGATAGTGGCAGTCCTTCACAGGTCTGCTGGAGGAGAGAACCCAGAAGGGTCCAGCTACTTTCAAGTCACAGCCAAACGCCACCTCTCTGTGCACCCCACTCGCCTCCCCAGGCAGAGGCTCCTGCTATAAAAGGCTGTACATGTCTTCTGCATCCCCTGCCACACTTAGGCTTAAGGCTGCGGCGGTCAGAGCTAAAGCTTCGGGTCTCTGCCTCCTGGGGTGCCGAACGGAGCGCAGGCCCGTCAGGCAGCAGAGTCTGCCGAAAGCCCCCAGTTCCCGTAGTACTACAAGGACATAGACATGTGAAAGTAAACATACGTGCTTATGGTCCTCAAGTACTATTAAAAAGAAAGATAGAGTGGCAACCAAATATGTTCTATGTGCTAATCATTATCAGACCCATCGTATCATGCTGGGACATCCTTCCAACGACTCCACGGTGGTGATCGTGGGCTGCTGGCTTCCGGCCAGTCTAACAGAGCCATGGTATCATTCACTTAATTCTTTCTTGATAGAGACATTAACTAAAACATTTATCATTTGGACCAAGAGGATGCCTGGATCAATTATAGCAGGGATAACTTCTTGGCGCCTTTGATAGCCAGCGCGGCTGTTGGCTCTACGGTGTTAGCTCATTCAGGATTAACCGCTCACTTTGCAGACAACTGGACAAGAAGTTCTGGTGACAGCAGGAAATTCAGTGAAATATTGATGTAAAGTTAAAAACCCCAGCGAGCACTCTAGAAACCTCCATCCTTTGGATGGGAGATGAATGTAAAAGTTTACAACTACAGCAAGGTTTAAAATGTCACTATAGTATGACTCGCTTTTGTATCACCCATGAGCATATGACAAAAATCTATTTCCATGGGAAGTGACAAAAGAGCATGTACAAGAAGCAGTCCAAAATATCACCGTGGACGTAGATAATCTTCAGGAAATGTTGCTGTTGGGACTGGGCGTGGCTGTAATCTCAGCGCTTGGGAGGCTGAGAAGAGGGGGATCCCTACAAGTCGGATCTGTGTAGTGAGACCCCATAGAATTTGAACTAAATACACTTAAAAAATAATAAAAATAAAAAATAAAAAAACACATTTACACATCTCAAGGCTCACGTTTGTTTGTTTGTTTGTTTGCACTACCGGGAATTGAACTCAGGACCTTGCTCTTGTCAGGCAAGAGATTATTCTGCTGAGCTATCTCCCTGGCCTCACTTTTGGTTTTATGTTGGAGCTGGTGTACTCCTTCTCTTGCAGTCATTCTTATTAGAGTACGTCATGGAAGATTCTCAACCCGGCAATTAGAGGCCGTACAGAAGCCATGACTGACTCTGCTGCAACTTCTTCAAAGCAAAGAGGGGGACAGTGGAGGAGGACCCGGGTGACTTTCGGTGACTCTGAAAGAACAGTCACCAGAGCTCCATTTTGGCTGTGCCTGACCCTATTTCCTTGTGTTGATACGTACAGAGCTGGCTAGGACTTTTCCTTAGCCCTTCAGTTGGCTTTAAGTAACATATATTGGTGTAGCCAAGGTGCTCGCGGTAGCCTTTGCAGGCCGTGTGCGTGTTTTCCTGATACCCCCCCCCCCCCCGCTGCTCTTTAATATGAGACGGCAGAAGAGCCAGTGCCATCAGCTGGGGTCGAGCCTGGAGACAGAGGCTGTGACTTCCTGGGGCTCGAAAGATTACACAGCAGAGCTGAAGCACCAGACCCCAAAACGTCAGAGGCTCTCTCAGCTGTGTAATGCAGACCACTCTCTGCACATCCTGCTCTGCGCATTGCAGGGGCGAATGCAGGCCTCCTACCTAGCCCAGCTCACAGCGCTCACCTACCTCCTGCCACTCGCAGTCACCCACCATCAAGCCACTCCTCCTTCATGACTGAATAAAACCCAGGCTCTGCCCTGGGTCGAGGCCTCTGTTCTGGATAGCCATCGCCATGGCTGGACTTAGAGCCCCTTGGCTCCCCATAGCTAGAAATATGCCTTGGTGTCTTCATTCTTAGCATGGATTGCGCTGCAAGTGGTAGGTTGGAATTAACTTGATGGGACTCCAATAACTTATCCACGGGATCAGACATATGAACTTCCCAAGCCTAGACAAGGCCAGGAAGGGCTCCCTGCACCTACCTGCTACGCACTTCCCTGATATTTTCTCACAAAAGAGCAAAGCTTGCTACACCTTTGCTTTACCGTGGTGAAGGCGGTGAAACTCTCCTGGTGCCAGCAGGACATCGCAGCCACCTGGGGACAGTGTGCTGTGACATCTGCCCATCGCCCCTGCCCCCAGCGCAAGGCTTTCCGTATGGCCAGAAGATTAAACATGGGTGCATTCAGTCCCTCTTGGCCACAGAGCAGAGCGGAGCTAGGACGGTGGCTGGAGGCGGGGACATCACACGTTTCTTGTTTAAATTTTCCCTGTCCTTTTCAATCTAACACATTAAATGCTGTTTAACAGAAGAAAAAGTGATTTTCATTGGAAATGGGTGGTGATGGTCTTTGTGTCATCCTGTGGGGCTGGTGTCTGGCCCAGCCAGGGCCACAGGTCCAGGTGGCTGACAGTGACTCCTGACCAACAGGACCACTCCTCCACTTCTCCACCTTGCAGCCTCCTTTCCCACCGGTGACACAGACGCTGCTGGCGAGCTCCCGCCGTGGTGCAAAGCTGCCGGCTCAAAGCTTTCCAGCAGTGCAACCCTCTCCAGAGCTCTGGGGCGGGGGCGCGGGGCGCAGAGGGCTGGGTGTGCGGCTGCGCCCGCTGGGTCAGGCTCACTCACCTTTGCAGATGAAGCACTTGATGTGGAAGTACTTGTTCTGCACCCGCAGCACCTCCCCCTTGCACACATTTCCACACGTGTTGCACAGGATGGCCGTGCCAGGTGGCTTCTCCAGGGGACTGTGAGCCGCCTGGGGTTGCGACACTGTGGAGAGAAGGCATGTTAGAGGCTGGGGTGTCCTGGGAACAGTGAGCCAGCCAGTGAGGGCGCCTGGGCATGGGGGCCTGACCAGGGAGCCCCGGCTTCCTACTGGCCCAGGTCCCCCAGGCACCAGGGGATGCACTTGACTCTTCTGTCTGGGGACAGGGCACAGGTGATGGTCCTAGGGCTAAGATTACTTGGTCAACTGCAAAGTAGGGTTCCCAGCCGTAGCAGCCCCCACAGTGAGCAGTCCTGTCCCCTATCATTGCACCACCTGCAGTGACAAGGCCTTCATGACCTCCTGCAAAGGGGATCAATGTCCTGCTGCTTCCACTTGGCAGAGCCATGACCCCTAGGGTCTCAGATGCAACCCCTCCCCCAACCTTCCCCCCCCCCCGCAAGCTCGGCCGCTCTTCAGAAGCCGAGGACCCCCCACGTTGTCTCTCTGAGTACAGCAGCCACGGTCCTCCTGGGGGCTGGCTTCACGTCCTCTGGTCCTGGGACATTAATCAGAACAGCACTGCTGTTCTCTAAATTGGACACAGTGCATATGTTTAAGCAGGTACCAAATACCACAGGTGAACCAGACAGGGTGGATGGCCACAGAGCCTGGCCACCGGACCCCCAGGACTGGGCAGGACCTGCACCCCCATCACACCTCTCCAAAACACCGCAGAGGCCAGTGGCCAGGATGCAGGGCCCTCACCAGCCCTGTGGTGGGGACATCAAGGTGAGCCCAGTGACAGGCAGGTCACAGAGCTGGAGTCCGGGAAGCTCTGAGCTTTGAATCAGGAGGGCCCAGTGCAGGGGCTCCTGCTGCAGCTGGACCCACAGCTGGTGCAGCCGTGCGCTCTGCCTCGCTCCGAGGCGGGCTCAGCAAACACAGACTCACACATGTTCATGTGACCACTACAGCATCCTGGAGCTCCAGGCTGGGCTACCCTCATCCCGCTGTGGCAACCGGAGTCCTTGCCCCAGACCAAGGAGCCTGCTGCCCCACTCCATCACACCCAGTGTTGGCCCTGGGAGTGGATGTCACCCTGGAGAGGTGGGCACCGTGTCATGGGAAGGTGCTCAGCTCAGCTCACCCTGGACACTCAAGGCCGGGTCCCCCCGGACTCCATTTCCAGAGCTCAGGAAACAACACGGCACTCTGGGAGGCCCAGAGTCCAGCCAGGTGCCTCTGAGCTGCTGTCCCAGGAAGAATGCAAACATGTCCCTCCGAGTGTGGGCAGAGCGTCTCAGAGCCTGGCACGCCCCGCCCAGAGCAGCAGAGACACATGCACCTGCCCGGTAGAACGTGCAGGGGCAGGCCCACGTGCCAGGGCAGAGCAGGCCCTGGGGGCTGGGAGCCAGGATGGCTCTGTGAGCACGACGTCCTGGTGAGTCACCCGTCCCATCTGAGCCCAAGCGGAGATGGCAGGGTGGGGAGGGGCTGTCAACACTGTCCTGTTCTCCTCTACAGGGACACAAAGAACAATGTGTTGCATCCCTCCCGATCACACAGGCACGTTTTTCATCTGACTGTAGCCTAGCTGTGCCTCAGGATGAGCAAAACCGCAGCTTCAGACTCTTGGGGACAGTGCAGGGTAGGGGTCAGGCTGAACCAGGACACAGCCTCGCCCCGTTTCCTACACGTTGTGACCTCCAGGACCCCAGATCTGTCTGTCCTTCTCTGTGCCACCCATCCCCTCACTTGTGTTCCGCTCACACCATCCGGCCCCCAGCCCCCAGAACCAAAGCGAAACGCCCACCTAGCAACCAGTAAGCAGCTACCGGCCTGGCTGGTGGTGCTGCCCCCTGCCGGCAGAAAATGGACACCGCAACCTGAGGGGCTCCTCCGAGCAGGTGCAAGGCCCATGCAGGTGGCCCAGGCTGGAAGGGAACAGGAGCTGGGAGCTGGCAAGGGCCTGGGTCCCAGGGACACAGGGGCTGGGTGTGGCCTCCCTAAAGCACGCTCTGGGGCTAAGGCCAGGGCCAGACGGGAACTGGAACAAGCTGGTCTTGAAGGTCAGAGACAGCCTGGCGGCCAGCACAGACAACTGTGCTGAGGACAGCCTTTCAGCGGCCGCCAGGGCACGGGCGCCCCTCGGGCTGGCCACTGCCTCCTGTCCCCCACCCGGAAGCTGGGCCAGGATGGGTACGGCCGCTGCCCCTGGGCCCAGCCCAGGCTCTGTGCCCAGCAGGGAGAGCATGTGGAAGCATCGCCACTTCCTCTTCTTCTCCACTGCTGCTGGATGCTGCTGGATTCTCAGGGGCTTGGCCATCCTGATGTCCCCTCGAGACAGGGGTGGGTACAGCTGACAATGCAGAGTCCACGAGAGGCGTGTGCTCTCGAGCCATGCAGTGGCCCGCACAGGTTGAACCAATGCAGGACACCCAGGTGCTCGGTTTCAAATGTCCTTGGTGATTCTGACCACAGCCAGATGGCACGGCAGAAGCTGCCGCCCCCGACAGCCTGCATCAGCTGGCCAGAGTCCCCAGGGGCCGTGTCCCTCATCATGGTAGGAACCAGTCCTGGGCATCCTGTCACAAAGGAGCTAAGCACTGGCAGGGGACAGAGGGCTGGGATATCCTGGGAAACAGGGAAAAGCACACCCCAATTAGAGTCCGGCTCCTGGAGCAAAGGCTGCTCCCAGAAGTCTCTGACAGTGAGATGGTGGCTAACGGGACCACATGAGGGAACAGCTAGCGCCGGCACCTGAGGCTCGCTGGTGAGTCTGCCTTGACTTGACAGCAGGTCCCCTGCCTGCTGCAGCTCTGCACAAAGCCCTGGGCAAGGTGAGCCTCCCATGTCCCTCTCCTGGGGGCTCCAGGCTGGGCTCCAGCTCTTGTTCCCTGCCTGGTGCCTGGTGCCCCTGAGCCTATTTGTCACTCCAGTCCCTGGAGCCCCTGGGCCTCTGCACCTGCTGTCTTCACCATTCCCACCCTTCCCAGTGCCTCTGCCTCTGGTCAGACCTCCAGGATTCCCCCAGGGTAAGAGGGCCTCCTCCACCTCCTCTGATGGCACACAGCAAGCACCTGGGCCCGAGGCGTGAGTCGCCCAACAGTCACTGCCAGCTGGCTGTCACTTGTATCAGACAGGGAAGGCCTTGAGGGAGGGTCTGGCAGGACTCTGTCGCCAGCACCTGGTGCAAAGCCTTCCAGGGCTGGACTTCACATGACAAAGATGACTCTCGAGATGTCCTGCAGCTGGTGACAGATAGCGAATGTCACACACTCAGACGCCAGTACTACTCAGCACCCGAAGTGCACTCTCAAGCCGAGAGGAACCCCAGGGGTGGGAGATCCAGGGGGGTCCTGTGATTGACAGTGCCTCTGTGGGAAGGGTGAGCACGGGGACCCAGGCGACGGTGGCCGGGTGGGGAGGGAGGGTGGGCAGGCGGGGCTCGGAGGACATCAGGCAGGGGCGCTGCGTGCGTGGCCCCATGACGGGGCACGTGTAACTGTCCATCGTCACTCTCAGGACCCGCGATGCTGAGTGGGCACGGCGCACGGCGGCCTCAGGCAACAGTAAGGCATCAGGCTTGACTCCTGGGACTAGCGTGCATCCCGCTGAACGCACGCTGAGGCTGGCAGTGGGGAGCAGCTGGGGGGAATTCACTGAACTCCCTGTAAACCACAATCTCTAATAAATAAAAACCCATTTTAAAATTTTGAAAAGAGGCCACCACACCCCAGACGTAACCACAGACGCGGCAGATCCGTGCCACTGTAATTTTGTGGCAGCTCTAAGAGTCACTTAACGAGCCTCTTGCTGAGATAATGACAAGAACGAAAACTTGAGCAGTAGGAACTGACCCCACAGTGCTGGGACCACTTCAGCCCCGAGACAATGAGGGCCCAGCCTGGGAGGCTCCAGGGAATGAAACCGCTCAGCACATACCTTCGTCTGCAGGTGGAGGCAGGAGGACCAGAAGCCAGCACAGCCCTGCCTCGCTAGCCCCCCAGCAGAGATGTCAGCACCCCACCCGCCGAGGCAGACAGCCCGAGGGACCCCCAGACTTTGCAGCCTGCAGCAGGGTACACAGAGGCCTCCGTGAAGGCCTGGGAGTGAAGACGTTCTAGGCCGCGCAGGCCCGCGGCTGTCCCAAGGGCTCCTCTGCTGCTGTCTCCTGAGTCATCAGCAGCGGGCATGGCTGTGCTCCTACAGAACTTTTTGTCCGCCAGCCCTCATGTGTGGACATGGTCCCCAGTTCCTCGCAGGCCACCCTTTGCTGGAAACCTGGTTTCATCAGGCCATGTTCTGGTTGGGTCCTTCCCCTTGTGGGTGGCAGTTGGGTACTAGGAGAGACGGGGACAGAGGGACAGCTCTGTGACTGGGGACAGGGCAGGTGAGGGGCTGCAGGGGCCACCAGTCAATCTGCAGGATCAGGCCATGGGAGAGACAGAAGTTAGCTGTGCTGGAGGGCAAGGACGGTCAGATGGAGACTCCTGGTACCCTTAACACTGGGGCGCAGACCCATACCTCACCCAGGACGCCCCATCTGGAAACCGAGCTGGGTCCTCCTGGCTTCAGCCCAGGACTCAAGGTAGTAGAAGCCCAGACTCCACAGTTAACAGCAATGACGAGGCCAGCTCAGCTCCACTCTGCATCCACGCAGGGCGCCTCTGGGCGCCTGGTCTGCACCCTGGTTGTTCATAACACCACGTTCCCTTCCCGCGGCCGAGGGCAGCCACAGTGGCCCCACCTCCACCTGCTGAGCACAGATGCCAGTGGGCAGCAGTGCCCACCTCGTCCATGGGGTCTTCTTCCTGAGGCCACCCCCTGTCAAGCCCAGGTGTCCCCAGCCCTTGCTGTCACCTGACCGGGAGCTATGCTGACGTGATTTGTGATACTTATGTGGCCACCGCCTCCTCTGTTGCACCATCCTGGCCAGAGGGGCTGGGCCTGCTCCTCTCTGCTGTCCCCAGTCACCTGTCCCCACCCAGCAAGGTGCTTTAAGTCGCCAAAACCCCTGCAGGGAGCTGGAGCTTAGTTTTCTAGGTGGGAATTGCAAGGTTTCTGCCGAGGGCACGGGGGAAATGCAGGCCTTGCCCACCATGCACCAAGAGACAAGGTCCGGCCCTGAGCTCCCGCCACTCCAGGCCCCGGAAAACAGGAGCACCCAGCGTCTCTCCTCGGGTCCACGTCCAGCCCAGGACAGCTGGGGCATGTGGCTTACAGTCTGCCACAGGGCTGGGAAGGGGCTCAGCCCTGTTGTTTTATGAACCATGTGAACACCTGTCCCACAAGCAGGGACATGAGGGTGTCATGCCTGGGCAGGGACAGGCCAGGTGAGGTTTGCAGGCAGGGTCCACCCACCCCTTCCTGCCACTCTGATAGCGAGGTGCTCAGCACCCCAGCGCCCTGGTGCTTGTTGGCCTCCATCTGTGCCCACTGCCTGTTCAGGTGGTCTCCGTCCTTGGCATTCCTCTAGACCACGTGTGCTTGTCTCTGAGTTTCCTGACTGCAGCAAGGAGGCCGAGGGAGCTCGCTGCACACATCTGTGTTCAAGGTCCCAGTGCACCCAGAGCGGTCACCCAGAACACCTCTCCCTGGAAGACCTTTTTAACTGCCAAGAAGCCCAGGCCACTATGGAGGGAGGTTAGGGTCTGTGGAGAGCCAGCAGCACAGTGGACCTGCATCAGGCGTGAAGGCCCTGGGAGGAGGTGAGCCGCATGGCAGCTCCCGGGTGGGCAGGCCCTCTGCGACAGGAGCAGGCCCACTCCCCGTGCACCGCCGATCCACCTCCCAGGCCCCTGGGTGAGATCCGAGAAATTTAGTGGGGTAGGGTGAGGAGACACAGCTGGCCCTAGTACTCAGCCAGGGTGGAAGGAGGGGCCCAAAGGCATCTGCACCTCAGTGGTCCCTTGGTTTACCCCACCAAAGGCCTCAGGGCCCCGCCCTCGGCTCTTCTTCCAGGTCCTGTCCTGGTTCCGAGTAGGTCTCAGCCTGCGGGACTCCCCTGCTGCCTGCTGGGAAATCATGCCAGGTCACACGAGCCTTCCTTGCTAACCTACTTAAGGCCCGCTGCTAATTATAAGCCCAAGCCAGGAGGCTGCTCCAGAGCTGGTCCTGCTCCCGAAAGATCCCCCAGGCACAGGCCTGCAAGGCGTGCATGGTCTGCGGCTCCACCAGCAGGGTCACTAGGCCGGGGACGCTGTGGATGAGATGGGCAGCGTCTGCCACATCCTGAGCCTCTGGCAGGGTGACAGCACGCATGTGATGTATTGAAGTCTCAGTTGGTGACCAAGCTATAGAACCAGGACACGTCACAGTGACACGCAGCCCTCAGCACACCTCTAGGCCGGGCTCTACCCTCACCCACGTGCTGTCTGCGCTGGAGCCCCCAAAAGCTGGGAGAGGCCCTATGTGGCGCTTGGTCCACCTCCCCGAGACTCCCCCCACTTCCTCAAGGCCCTGCCTGCCTCCTTGCAACCACAGCCACCCCTTGTGGCTACGCTCACCCTCCCTGTCCCCGCCCACCTCCTTAAGGCCATGCCTCAGCCACCACAGACTCGCCCCTATAAGCATCCAGGCCTCAGGGGAAGCAAGGGGGTGTGTAAATGTACCTGCACCCCATGACTGCAAGCAGACTGATTGGTGTGCAGTGTACACCGGGGTCCAGTGTACTCCTGTGCACAGATGCGCAGCAGTTTTGAAAAGTGCAGGGTCACCTGGGAAAGCGAGGAGTCACAAGAGCTTTGCTACTGCAAATGTCCCTGAGTGAATGGGCTACACAAAGACATCGCAGAGCTCAGCACAAGACCCTCCCCAGGCAGCCCACCTTGGGGAGAATCAGGGGGCCAGCAGCAAGCACAGACCCAGGGCAGGCACACAGGCAGGAGCTTAACAGGCGGCCACAGCTCAGGAGAGCCTGTGAGGTGAGCCCCTGCCCTAGGGGCTCTCTGGGGCTCCCCACACAGCCTATTCACCTCTGATCCCAGGGGACACTCCTGGCCCATGCGGTTGGTCTAAAGTGTCTCCGTGTAGCCTTGGGTTGCCAGGAGCACCGGTCCCACCTCAGGTCAGGGTCACTGGACTGCTGGCCAGGCAGGATGGGATGGATCTGGGTAGCCTAAGAGCCTGAGAGAGAAGACAGCGAAGATGGCTCCTCCTGAGCCCTTCAGGATGGGACAGGAGCATGAAGACCGTGGCCCCAGGAGGCCACACACAGGCCACGGATGCAGGTTGAATTGTGTCCCCTAAAATTCACATGGGAGGCCCTAAATCCCACACCTCAGGATGGGGTTGTATTTGGAGATAGGGTCTTTGGAGACACAGCTAAAGTAAAACAAAGCCATTAGAGTGGGTGGTTCTAAAGCCACGGGACCCTACCTTTATCAAAAGGGCAACGATGGGGCCGGCCAAATAGCTCAGTGGATTAAAGCACCCGCAAGCAGGCACAGGAGCCAGGGGCCAGGGATTCAATCCTGCTGTGCTGGCTCCACCCCTGGGCCACGCTGAGACAGCAGTCGAGACTGGGCATGGTGGCACACACCTGTAATCCCAGCTCTTGGGAGGCTGTAAATAGGTAGATTACTATGAGTCCAATCTAGTAGTGAGACCCTGAACACTCTGTAGACCCTTCCCTAAAATACAAAGAAAAAAAAGGGCAATGGTAGACCCAGGTGTGGTGGCACACTCCTGAAATCCCAGAACTTGGGAGGCTGAGGCAGGAGGATCACTGAAGAGTTCCAGGCCAGCCTGGGCTCCATGGTGAGACCCTGTCTCAAAAAAAGAAAAAAAAAAAGGAGGGGGGAAATGGTATGCATCTGCTGAAATACCACACTGTACTTTATAAATATGCACAGTTATTATATTAAAACTATCAATGCTTAAAGGGATGGAAACATGCCACACGTCCCAATCTGATGTGATCACTAGTGTCACATGTGGGGTTAGCACTCTGCACTCCATAAATATGCACAGAAGGAGGACTGACTAATTTTTAAAGGGAAAATCTGGACACAGAGAAAGACGCACAGAAAAGACACAGCAAGATCCCACCCGCGCGCGCAGGGGGAGGCGGCCCAGGGCAGAAGCAACCAGCCTGCGACCCCTGGATCCAGCCTTCCGGCCGCCAGCACCAGGACGGGTTACACGCGCACCTTCCCTGAGGGCGGCGGAGGTGGCACAGGCCCTCAGACCTGCCTGCCTGCCCCTCTCTGCCTTCCATCTGCGAGCTGCCACAGTGTCGTACCCGGTGCAGGGGCCACAGGGGTGGGGAGAGGCGGGAGTGTGGCGCGGCAGCCCCCTCCCTGCAGCAGTGGCCACGGCTCCAGAGGACCTCGGTGCTGGTTTCCAGCTTTCCAGTCACAAGCGGCTGGTGCCCCACCCCCCACCGCCCTGTCCACCTGTGTCCCCGCAGGAATGGCATGTCATCCCTGGAGGGCACAGCCCTGCTGCACCCAGGCCATCCGATCTCATGGTGGCACCCTGAAAGGTCAGAAGTCAGCGAGCATCTGGGCTGAGGATACATATACCAGCCAGATGGCCATGGACCTGTCCAGGCCACCTGCAAAGGCTGCAGTCCGGCCCTGCCCAGAGCCTGTCCTGTGTCACCACACGGCTTGGTCTCCTCCCCTCTGTGCTGCCTCAGGCTGATGAGAGCAGGAAAAGCACCCCTGGCTCTAGCAGCCTGCACAGGCCCTCCAGGAGCATCCACAAGGTCTCCTTTCTGTTCCTGAGCCCTGTCTATGCTGAGCCCTGCGCTGGGCCCCTAAGCCCCTGTCCTGGTCACCAAGCTGCAGATGGATGGACCACATAGCTGGGACTGAAGCAGGCCCTGCCAGGGCCCAAAGCAACTCCCAGCCCCTGCTGAGACGGGTACAACGTAGGGAGCCACCCCTCCACTGCCCCAACTGCTGCCCAGGCCCTACCCTGCCACAGCCGCTCCACTGTGCCCCGTCACTGCGAACAGATGGCCCAGGAGAGCCCTTGACTTGGAGCTCAGCAAGATGCCCGTGAGGGGTCTGGAGGCGTCTGGAGCTCCCCTTCCTGTCCTTGTCCCAAAAGGACGCCACCTGCCCGGTCAGCTGAGGCTACTGAAACAATGCCAAGGACAAACCAGGGGTTCTGTGGCAGACACTGGGGTCCAGGATGGGGTGAAGTCTGCCCACTCAGAGGACGTCTGATGGCATGCCCAGCTGGCAGCAGTGTCAGCAAAGGGGCAGCACACACCCCTGACTGTGGGCTCAGCACCCACAGCCTCAGCCACATCTTGGGGCTCAGTGGACTTCTGTCCCACAAAACCTTCCCCTGAAGGAGGGGCACAAGTTTTCCTCAGTTGGCACCTGGGGAGGGTTTGCCCAGGGGGGCAGGCACTCTAAGGTGAGGCCCAGGTGCCCAGCAGTCTGGGGCAATGCACTGCCACCAGGGAGGGGCAGGAAGCAGGTGTGGCTGCTGTTGGGCTGCAGTGGCCCTGTGGATCCGTGGTTCTGTGAGCACAGAGCAGAACAGCAAGGCCAGGTTTTAGGTGGGTAAACCAGGCGCATGGGTCCCACCCTCTCCTAAAGGCACCAGAAGCACACTGCCCAAGGGCCTGAGGCTCAGTGAGGCCAGCCCCGGGCCTCAGTAGTCACACAGCCTGTGGCTGGCGGGGGGGGCCAGCAGGGCCTCAGCCCCCTTTACTTCCTGGCTCTTCTTGTGTTCTCTGGAGCCCCTGGCCCTGGCAGACTGGCGCTGAGAAAGCACTTCCTGAGTGTCTAATTAAAGCTGGGTATCAGGCAACTGCCAGCAGCTCGAGAGGGCAGAGGCTGGGCTTGGTGTGTCCAGTCCACAAGCAATCCCAGTCGCGCAGCAGGCTTGTGAGCTGGGCCTTTGCACTGACTCCATCCCCAGGCCTTCGAAAGTGTTTATTTCGAGACAGGGTCTTGTTAAGTTGTCCTGGCTGGACTTGAACTTGTGACCCTCCTGCCTCAGTCTCCCGGAGTGCCAGGATGACAGGTGTGCACCATGCCGCCCGCCAGCACCGAGTTTTGCTGTGCATTTCCCCGGTCTGGCTAATGATGCGCGAATACTTTCTTCCAGTCTGAGAGTTGTTTTTTCTCTTTGTGATGTCTTTCACATGCAAGTGTTCTTAGTTTTGGAAAAATGCAATTTTTCTTCTGGGCTTGTCTCCTTGGTGTCACTCTACGAAACTGGCCTATTCTGAGATAACGAACATGTGCCCTTCCTCCTGGGGTGCAAGCTTTAGCTCTTAATTTAATTTTGCATAAGTAGCCTTCCCTCAGCAGACTCGCATCCCCCGCGCTGTCCCCTGTGGCCAGATGTGACGCCGTGTCAGCCTCTGTGCACCGGGGACCTCGGCGCTTTCCCCGCAGTTCCGTGCGGCCAGTGAGATGCCAGCACAGTCCACACAGCTGCTGCTCACTGTTCACCCTCTGTGCTGTCACTGGCTGTGGGTGACAGCTCACAGGGCAGGGCGGGTGCCAGGTATCAGCAGCACAGGACACCTGCCAGCCTCCGGCATGGAAATTCCACCGAGGAAAGGACACTGTCACCTGTTCTCAGCTCCGGGAATCTGCCGGGCTGGGCTGGGTTGCTTCCCACCCCGAGCCGCCTCATCCTCTGTGGCCAGGAGTGTGCATGGTCAGCCCGAGCCTGGCCAGTGTGGGCAGCCACAGTGGTGCCCTCTGAGGGACGCAGATCGAGTGCGGCTCTCCCCTGGCGGGAGGAGCTGCCACTGCCCCTCTGCAGACGGGGTCCTTGGGCCTCTGCAAGGTCAGCTGAGAGGACCTTGTGCAGCCTTAGCCCAGAGCTGCCCTCAGTAACCACCCAGGGTCTGTAGAGTGTGGGTGCTGATGGTCCTGGGTCCTAGGTGGACCCCGCAGGCTGAAAGAGGATGCTAGGAGGGGCCAGCCTGGGCACTGGGCCTGGCACCCACGCAGAGGGTGGGTCAGGAAGCCTGTGGGAGGCAGGACTGGTGCAGCCTGGGGCTCCCGAATTCCACCCTATGGTCCTGATCCATCACCTTCTGCTGCTGGGGTCCAGGCCCCACCTCTTCTCCTGTGTCCCACTTTATCTGTGCCCCAGACCCTCTCATCACCCTCAGTAGCAGCCACACTGTCATCACGTAGGAAATGAGCCCATCAGCTTGCTTGTTGCTTGTATCTGTGTAGTTGGACATACCCTGTCCCATCAACTCTGGAGGAGGGACAATTCATGACATTCCTTAAAGCCAGGGTCCTGGCCCACCTGCAATGGTGGCCTGGGCAGTGCCCTGGGGGGCCATCCCACACACTCTACACATCCAGTAACGTCCTGACCTTTCCCCACCAGATGCCAGCGGTCCCCACCCCATCACTGACACTTCCAACCCAGCCCCTGGCTGACAGCTGCTGTCTTGGAAAGAAGCAAGGAGAGAGGGGAAGGACAGACAGGCGGGGGACCAGTGATCCTAGCCCTGATGCAGTCGTGGCCCTGACACTTGCCTCCATAGGACATGGGCCCAGGCCCTTCCTTTCTACGAGCCTCAGCTTATCTGCTATATCCCTGCTCACCCACAGAACTGGCCGCAAGAAAGTCCCGAGTCTGCATATGGGAGCCCCCTAAGCGCCGCCCTCCTTCAATCTCAGTATAGCCTGACCCTCGAGACTCGACCATGGGCTCAAAACCAGCTTCGAGCTAGAAACCAAACACAGGGCCACCTGGGGCTTTACCTGTCCCTCCTCCGGGCATCCCCATGGCGTGGCTCTTCTCAAGGGCTCAGTGCTCTCTCTCCAAGGCTAGGCCCCAGCACCAGGGAGCTGTGGTGGCAGCTGCATGGGCAGAGAGCTCCTCGGTGGGCACACTTCCCGGTGACATGCCAGAGGTCACGTGGAAGCTGCCACCCCCATGTCCGAGGCAAGCAGGGCCAGGCCCTTCCCGGAACACCAAAATAGCCTCCACACGCTGCCACCCCAGACGTGCACCTGTTTCCTGGTGTCCAGGAAGGGGACACTGAAGAGGCCTGGAGGACAGTTACTGACCCCACATGCTAGGGGTGGCTGGAGCAAGCTCACAGCCCCCAGTGCCCCGTGTGCTAACAGTTACAGCCAGTACCATGTGCCGGGGCAGCTCTAAGAGCAGATGTTCTTTCTCTCAGTTGTGGGGCCTATATGTAAGGCGGAGGCATGGGGCTCCCTGCCTCCATCTCCAAGGGGCTGTCTTCTGTGTGTCAGTGGGCTTAGGGTCCACCCTGATCCCCACAACCTCATGGGCACCCCACCTTAATTACAGATACAAAGTGCCGGGGCTGGTGAGATGGCTCAGTGGTCTAAAGCACCTACTTAAAACAAGCGCAGCAAAGCACAGGGACCGCAGTTCAATCCCCCAGCACCACATGCCAGCCCGCCCGCCCCCTGGTGGGCTGAGCTGGCCACACACACACACACACACACACACACACACACACACACAAAAAAAAAATAATAATAATAATAATAATAAAAAAATTAAAAAAAAATTAAAAAAAAAAAAAAACAAAGTGCCACAGAAGGGCACATGCTGAGGCTCCAGATGGACACAGATGAGGGAACCTACTTAACCGACAGCATCAAGGTGCCAGAGGGGGAACTGGGGCCCAGAAAGTTCAGATAAGCTATGGGAAGCTCCTAGACAGGCAGGACTGGGCCCTACCCACATCTGGCTTACCAAGGCCCTAGACTGAACAGCTTTGTTGTTGTCCATCCCCAGAACTCACAGATTAAGGAAGAAAGGTGTGATATGGCTGACGGCGTCCATGGTCAGCTGGCTCCACGACAAGAAAATCATGGGGAGGGTGTGGGAGAGCAGGGATGCACAGTGCGTGGGGTCCAGGAAGGACAGCAGGGAACCAGCACCAGGAGGAGGGGCAGGGACAGACAAGAACCCACGGCCACATGCCCGTGGCCCCAGACACTGCGCTTCGCCGATCCACAGGCGTCTCTCAATCCACTCGGGTGCCACAGCAGGCCCGACAGTCACAGGCCCGAGGGACTCCCTGTTCTTCCTGCTGCTTCCAGCGTGAGGGCTCTGGAAACTGACGTGCTCTCTGGCTCCACTGGCCATGTGAGCACTGAGCTGGCCTGGCCCCAGGAGCAGCACGAGAGCCGCAGCGCTCGTCCTGGCTGCCGGGACACGGGTCTGTGCAGGTCAGACCATGGTGAGAGGCTTCGGGGCAGCACCGAGTGCAACTCGCCTTTCTTATCCAACAAAACTGCCTCATCCAACAGCTCTGGGGAAAGGACCGGGGCGCTGGCAGCCAAGTGAATGTCATCTGCACTCCCCACTCTGACTTACTCCTGCTGCAGAAACCCCACCTCCACCCACCCAAGGGTGCTGAGTGGCGGCTCCTGCAGCAGGAACCCCAAGGTGTACAGTAGCCCTCCTCGGAGTTCACAGAACGCACAATGGGCACAGATGTTGTGCTACAGGCAAAGAACTGGACTCTGTTAGTCATCTCTCTGTTGCCGGGACACACACCTGACATACACAACCTAGAAGACAAAAGGCTTCATTTGGCTCATGGTCTCAGAGGCTTCGGTCCATGGATAGCCAGCTCGAAGGCAGAAGAGCGTGGTGGAGCAGAGCTGCTTCTTCCATGGAGGCCAGGAGGTGAGCAGCCAGAAAAGAGGCTGCGAGGGAGGGCTAGAGACCAGAGGTAGACCCAGGACACACGGCCGTGGCCCGCCGGCCGTGCCCAGGGTGGGCTCTCCCACCCCTCTTGCCGCATTCAACCATCAAGTCGATGATCAAGATGAGCCATCACAGGCATCCCTGCCTATCACCTGGACACCCAAACATACCTGTGGCCATGCTTCACCCCCAAGGAGAGCCAGGAACAAGGCCACGACCCTCCTAACACGACAAAGTGGCTCCACATGAACGTGGACACACGGTCATCCCCCGCCAAAGTCTCGCAGTCCCAGCACTGCTCAAAGTCTGAGTCCAGAGTCTCCTCTGAGACTCAAGGCGAACTCCTAACTGTGGGCCCCTACAAAGCTCAGAGAGCAAGCTAGATATTCCCCAGATACCACAGCACAGCGGCCACGGTTCCTTCTGCTTAGAAGTCAACGCCCTACTTGCTTCCCGGCCTTGCGGCTAAGGTCAAGTACAGGAGAAGATTTTCCACTCACTGATTCTGCAGCTGACTTGTCCTGAAGCCATGCCACCTCAAGGTGGAAGCCACGGCAGCAACAGCAGCTGCCCACGGAGCACACAATGCTGCGACACCCAATGTCCCTGGCTTCCCAATAAAGAAACTGGGGCAGTAGATGCCCTGACAAGAGCATGGGCTTTACTGTGACAAGAAAGTGCAGCTGCTGCTGGGTTCTCTGGGTGCCAGAAGGGAATGTCTTCCAGCAACACCTGCCTGTCACTGCTATGTTCCCTACCTCTCAGAGCATCAGGTGGCCACACCTGGGAGGAGACATCATGTCCCAAGACTCCTGGGTACAAGATATGCCAGCCCATGAGCCTGCAGTGCAAGTCAGCATGCTGAAGCCAGGCTTCTTCCCTGGCCTGCACAGCCTGCCTGGTCACTGTGGACTTGGCAACACTCCCAGCCCTCCAGGCCCTGCACCAATGGGTAAGACATGTCCCACTACCGACCATGGACTTACGACAGGCAGCTCCCAAGGGAGGCCCTCAGCAGCCCAGCCAAGCAGACGACCTGTTCCCCGGGCCATGCCAATGGGCATCTTCAGATCACAAGGCCATGACTAGTAGCAGAGTGGCCAGGATGATGCTGGATGCCTGAGGCTGTGCAGAATCTTTGTGAGCTCGAGGATGGCCTATGTCAGGAAGACTGCTTTGCATTTCAGAGCTCTGTCTGTGGGTCTGTCTTTGAGTGCCAGGAGAGAGGGTGCCTCAGGGTCCAGGTCCCGCCTGGCACACCTATGCCAAGAGAAGGCCACCCATGCCAGCTGGCCATGAGCCCCCACGTGGACTTACGAGCATGCAGTCAGCTGCACCTGCCTGCAGTCAGAGACAGCAGCACCATGAGCAGCCCCATGGGACGGAGAGGTGCAAGGAGGCCCCCAGCAGGGCTGATGGGAGGCACAGATGATGTGCAGGACGACAGTGCCAGGCCAGTGAGAGAAGCCAGAAGCCAGCAGCCTGGCCCCTGTGAGCTGGGGGGCATCCAGCCAGGGATGTCTTGGCCCCCCCACAGGGAGCTAGGGAAGGACAGTTGCTGCCCACCTTCTCCACCAAAACACCTACCCCTAAAAAGCACCTGCCTGTCTCCCTCTCTCAAAGTCATGTGATTGGGCAGGGCCAGCCCCCCTCCAGCTCCAGAGCTAAGCCCTGATTGGCTCGAGCTAATTGAATTCTGCATATTCCATCCTGGGACACTGATTGCTTGAGGGGCGGGCGAGGACCAGTGATTTGCCGAATTTCTCAGCTTGGGGCTGCGCCACCCTAGTCTGGGCCTTCTCTGCAGGTCATCTGTAACCTAGCTCTTGCTCTGTCTCTGTCTCTGTCTCTGTCTCTGTCTCTGTCTCTGTCTCTCTGTCTGTCTCTGTCTGTCTCTGTCTTTCTGTCTGTGTCTGTCTGTCTGTCTCTCTCTCTCTCTCTCTGAAATAAATTCGGTGACATTCAGGACTCATTCTAATAAACCCGGATAATCTCCCATATCAACATCCTTAACATAATCTCATCTGCAAGGTCCCCTTTTTCAATTAAGATGACATTCCCAGGTTGGAGGCATTAGGGGATGATGTACTGGGGACATTTTATAATTTGCATCCACAATTTAACTGTATAATGTGTAACTATGCAACAAATTTTTGCAACATGATACTCACCCTTCCTGCTTGTGGTGTGCTCCACCGCTTTGTATTCAGTTCAAGTTCTTACGTAAATGAGTGCTGCAGTGACCCAGTAAACTGATTTTCGCGCCCACTAACAGGTTGCCACCCGCAGTGCAGACAGTTCTCCCCTCACCCACACAGCTGTCCCTGCCAGCATGGGGACAGCACGGAAATTCGGAGGCTCATGAAGCCACAGATAGGGTCTTATGCACATGGCCAGGCAGGGCCCCCCACCCCAGTGCACCCGACTCTCCAACCTGCTCTCGGACACGGCCCCTTGCCACCCCACAGCCACCTCTGCACTGTCTGCACCCCAGGGGCACAGCAGCAGTCCCCCGGGACTCACAGCACCCAGATGTTTCCTGGGGTGAGGGCACCTAGCCGAGGAAGCCAGCCCCTGGGTGCTGCGAGCTGGCCGGCCTCGTGCCCAGAAGAGGACTCTGCAAGGACAGGAGCACGAGCCAAGGTCCCAGGCGGCTGCGAACACTCTACTTACTCGGTGGATTTCCCACATGTGAGGCCTGTCCCTCCACCAGGCACCTTCATCCATATTTTAACATAATTCTCACATCCTTACAGCCCAGTACCATGGCCTCAGCCATCACTACCACGGTCGCCAGTGAGTATTATAGGGCGGGTATCTATTGTCCAAAACGCCCAGGGTCAGAAGCGCTTCTCATTTCTAGTGTCTGAAAGCACTCAGTTCTCCAGAAGTGCTTCTGATGTGACCATAACCAGCTCTCCAGGACCCCGCTCTGTACCTGAGACCCATGCGTGTTTCTGCATTTCCACCTTAACCACCACCCGGAGGTGACTGGACACCATGTTTTTAAATAGTTCTGAGCACGAAACCAAGTTTCACAAGGTGGAATTCCGTGTGTGGCCCCAAGCAGCATTTTGAATTTTTAGATGAATGATGGCCAACCTTAACTTAGATCCTAAAATCCTCATATCTGAGCACTGCTTAGAAGCCAAGAAGCAAGTGAAATCCACGGCTTACAAAACTGGTGGCAGATGGTGGAGATTTGCAACATGACTTTGAAGCAAAGATGACACTGACGGCTTTCCAAGGTCCCAGAGCTGTCCAGTGAGAGGGGCCTGCGGCAGGGTCCGCCCCAGGGAAGGGTGCCAGCAGCCAGCCCACCCTCTCCAAGCCCCACGCCTCGGCTGCAGCTGCCCACTGGATGCCCCCCGGTGCCCCAGGGCCCTCTCAGCCAGCAAGCAGAGTGCTGTCACAGCTGTCCGCTTGCCCAGCCCCGACGATGCCAAACAGCACAGAGGGCAGCTTCGGTGGTCCTGGGTTTGCTCCAAGACCCACTTCCCAGCAGCTATGTGAGCCCAGTACGGCAACTTTTCCCTCTGGAGCCTCGATTTCCTTGTGTGTTTGGCGGGAAGGCCTGAGGCCAGGGCTGCAGGGAGCCCGAACGCCACGACTGGGTGAGGATGATGCTGGCACCTTCCCGGCACCTGCGGGCACCTGGGGACAGCAGCTGTCTCTCCCGAAATCTCCCAGCTGGAGCTGTAATCATGAAGTCCCGGGCTGCAGGCCGATCTGAGGGCCCGGCATCCCCGACGGAGGGACGACAGCGACACACCCATCAGAGGTGGGGTCAGCTGCTGCTTGGCCTCTGAGAGCTCATCCCCTCGCTGCCTTGACGGGCCTCAGAGCTGCCAAAGGGAAGAGTACAGCACACTCCGGGGTGGTGGCGGGGTGTGACCTCCGCCCCACACTGAGTCCTTGGCTCCTTCCTCTTTACCACCAGTGCCCGGGCCCTACTTCCTGACCACCGTGAACTGAGCAGTTCCTCCACCAGGGTCCTCCTTCTCCATCATGCTCCTGCCTAGAGCCAGCGGGCCGCACACTGGGCCCGTGGAACCAGGAGCCCAGGTGCAATTGGTCCCAGGTCGGGAGAGCCAGGTGGTACGGCTCTTCCAGCTCTGTGGTCACTGGAGCCCCCTGGTGCAGACCTGCATGGCTCCAGCTGCCCCTTCGGCCTTCTTGGGGTCCTGGCTGGTGACCCTGCATGTCCTCTCTGGTCTTCTGCTAAGGATGCAGTTCAGACCATATCAAGGGACTTCCTGCTCCAGTACGACACGACTTTCCACAGCCTCCCATCAATCCCTGTCCTCCCAGACAGATCTCCAGATTCCCCACCCACAAGGCCATCTCTGGGAGCTCGTGCGGTCCCCAGGTGGGGGGAAGCTCCTCCTTCCAGGTGCTGGGACTCCCACGCAAGGCAGGCCCCCACCCCTCGGCAGCCGTCTCCCAGGCTCTCAGCACTCAGGAGCTGCCCGCCCTCGCCAGTGCTCACACACGCAGCCCGTGCCATGGCCGCTCCCACAGCACCTACAGACAACGTGCAGCATGGACAGCCCTCGGGACAGTGACTCCCAGGGCCTCTGGGGACCCACAGGTGTTGGCCTCCTGTCACCTGCTCAGGCAATATCGCCACCTACACACTGGAGTCCTGAGAGCAGGGACGGGGTCTTGGCCTGCATGAACAGGTGGCTGGCGGGGAAGGCAGTTGACAAACAGCCAATGCAGTCCCGGCCAGCCCAGCTGGTGGTCTGTACATGAGGAGGAAGTGGAGGGCAACCTGCCCAGCCACCTGCGGGCCCTGGAGGCAGGCGTGCAAGGGCCTCTCTGGGGAGATGACGTTCCCACCAAGGTTGGGAAGCTGCGGAGGAACTAGAGGGGGCAGGGCAAGCCCAGCAGAGGGGCCCGCCACAGAGGAGGGTCCAAGGCCAGGAGGATGAGGATGCAGAGGTGGGGGGCCTGGGAGAGGCCTCACAGGCCCAGGTGCCCAGACAATGTCTAGAGTCCATATGCACGCAGTCTCAGGAGGAGTCAGGGGCCAAGAGATCCACAGCACCCCGGCCAGAAGAGAAAGCCTGCCTGTCCCATTCTCTCCAAGTCCGGCCAGGCCGTGACCCGAGGCTGAAGCCAACAGTGCTTCAGCTCCCGCATGCAGGCACGCAGCCCACAGCCCTGCACCTCCTGATTCAATAAACACAAGACAGGCAGCGGGACGGCAAACAAGCAAAGAGGGGCAGGAAACCCAGGGCCACACAGGTGGGCAGAAAGGCATGAGGTGCTCAGGCTCCCTCGGGCCCCCTTCCTGTGGGCCTGGCCAATATTAGAAAGGTGGACGCTACCCTACGCTGGCTGGGTGGGCAGGGACCAGGCCCTTGCACTCTTGCTGAAGGTATGCACAGAGGCAGAGGACATTTCCGTTTACCAGCTACTACGCTCGGCGGGGCCCGGGTATCAATGTGACCGCGCAGGAACCAGCTGCAGGTGTCTCCCAGTCCGTACGCAGCCCAGACACAGCGCCAGCCTGGCCCAGGCAGGAAGATGGCATCCCACTGGCAAACATGCCCCAAGCCACTGGGTCTGCTTAAAATCCTTTCCCAGGAAAAACTGAAGAGCACAGCTCCACAGGCCGAGGGTGCAGCCCAATGATGCACTTCCCTTTGAAGGTCCCAGGAAACAAGCAGCAGCAGCAGATCTTGCACTAAGAAAGGAACTGGCCCACTCCCCTTGGACCTCAGTTTCCCTATCTGTAGATGCAGCTGGCAAATACAGGGTCGCCCGACACCTGCCCGCCTGCTGGCAGCCTCCTCTGGCACCTGTGGCAGGCATGGCCAAGCAATCAGCCAGTGGCGCCCCTGTGAGCCCCTGCTGCCATCCTGGGAGCCTCTGTCAGCCAGCAGCACAGAAGCGGGGAGCTACAGTGTCTGGAGAGATGATGACGACAGACACAGCCACTGAACGTGACCCCAGAAAGGTGAGGCATGGGCAGCATGGGTGGACAGTCCCCACCCAAGCCCCACACAGCTAGAGGCTGTGTCTCAGGCAAATGGCCCCACCATGCTAGCCTCAGCTTGACCCCATGTGCAGCTGAGGCTGGGGAGTGGCCAGCGTGCACCTGACACCTCGTCTCCAGGGCCAGCATGACCCCTCAGGCCTTGAGGGGTGCACTCTCAGGCGGAGTGTGGCCATCCACACAGCACAGACTCAGCCTCGGGGAGGATGTTCCAACAGTACCAGCACAGAGATGGACCCTTGAATGCACCACATCAGGCGCTGAGAGTCACAGAAGGACATAACTGCCGAGGCTCTACCCTCGAGACCCCTTCCAAGTGTCCATGGTGCACAGAGGTCCCCAAAGAATCACAGAGGAATCTGCCATCCCACAAATGTCACAGTAAGAAATAAAACATTCACACCAAACCCAAACAAAACCCAGCCCCCACCTGGCAAAGGACCCACTCGGTGGATCCACCTCAGTCCACCACCCACGTGTAACAGTGGGTGGAAACACTGGTGAGGGAGGAGGGGCCAGCTAGGCTGGGGCGCCGTCCTGTGCCAGAGCCCGGGCTCCTGCTCTTTCCAAGGCAAACGCAAGCCCCGTTTGTGACACCCCCTATACACTGTGGTCCCTGTGACCCCTGACAATGTCAGCTGTGCAAACACGGGCGCTGTTCCTTTAAGGACAGACCTGTGTGACGACTGTTCTGACCTGGCATCCCCGGGGATGCTCACCCCAGCGAGGGCACACGGCCGCGTGGGGCTGAGGCGGCCTCTTCTGAGCACAGCGCTGCAGACACTGCTGATGGCGCTGCACAGTACAGCGCAGGAGCTTCGCGAGGCTCTGCTGTGCACCCCAGCGCCGCACGGAAGAGGCACGCATCCACGCACAGCCGCCGAGCTGGACTTCCCTGGGTCTGCCTCCTGTAATGCCCACGCTCTACACAGTGCCTCATTTGGTGGTCAGCGAAGGATCTGTCCAGGACTGCAGCCTCATTAGACAAGCAGCATCTATGAAATCTACCAGGAAGAAGCAGGTGTGCCACGCCTTGGGGCCTGGGGCCCCGGGGTCCTGGGGTCCTGGGATTCTGGGGTCCTGGGGCCCTTCCTAATGTCCTAAGCGGCCAGCAGAGTGGGCACCCGGGAGTGGGAGGGGTGATGTGCTTGCTCCAGCCCCATCTGGGGGCAACAGGGCTGGCACAGCAACCTGGGCAGAGGAGGCTGGTGCAGAGCCCCATGCATGGTGCTGTCCTCACAGTCACCCACGAAGCCTCCACCGCCCAGGTGGCACAGCCCAACCAGAAGCTCAGGCCAGGGGCCACCCCATCTCCGCCCTCTGCCCTCTGCCCGCTTGTCCAGTCTGCATGGCTGCACCCTCTTACAAGGCAGGTCCAGTGGAGGACAGACGGCCAGGACTGGGAACAGATGGCCCTCACTCCGGGCACTTTGCCCCATTCTGGCCAAGTGACTGTGGCCTGTGGGCCCGCGAGCCAGGGCCCAGACATGACCCGCAGTTAATGACAGGCCCCTTTGGTTTTGGTAAACTGCAGCAGCCAGGCCTCACACAGAGCTTCCTGCGACTCATTCCCTGCTCACCAGAGCTCCTGGATGCCAGCGAAACAGCCTTTGTCAGACACATGAGTGTGATGCGGGCAAAATCATCAAGAACTGAGCAGGCCACCTTAATCAACAGGGAGGGAGTTGGGCATGCTGGGCACACTGTAACCCCAGAATTCCCAGGGAAGCTGAGGCAGAAGGATCACCGTGAGTTTGATGTCAACTTGGGGTTACATAGTAAGTTCAAGGCCAGTGGGATTTACATAGCAAGACCCTGTCTTAAAAAACCCAAAGACAAATCTAGACTATGGCTGCGAGAGCACTGGAAAGGGTCACAGTGGGTCCCTCTGGGGCTCTGCTGCTCCCCGGGGCCTGATCTCAGGCAAAGTCAGAGGCTGCAGTGGGGCACCAGCTCACCTTCCACCTCAGCCCACCTGAAAACTCCTTTTACCTATATGCCTGGCACAGCGTGCTGCCCAGGGAAGGCGGGCTCAGGACACCAGGCAGGAGCAGTGCCACCTCTGCTGTGTGGCCCCCAGCACGGGATGCGGAGCCCAGAGGGAGCAGAGGCTGGACCCAGGGGAACAGGCCCTGTGTCCTGCATCCTGTGGGAGTGGTGGCTGGCCACACCTCTCCCCAGTTGTGCTGCCCACCCACCGTGGGCGTCCTCTCTGCCCAAGGAGCCGTGACCCCGAGTCAGGCGGCACCGGGAAGTGGCGGAACTATTCCTGACGCAGCCACGCTCCTCACAGAACTGGGACAGCGAGGTCTGCAGCGCCAGGGCGGGCCCCCGTGCCAGGGCGAGCCCCTCCTGTGTCTCCAGCTCTCGCAGTCTGTGCGGCCCTGCGTGCCCACCACCATGCCCACCTCACCCAGCCAGGACCAGACAGAGCTCCCAACACCCACGGCGACCACCAGTGGCATTGTTACGATGACCTTGGGGCTCAGAGGGGACACATTCTCGCACTCAGCCTTGTGATGGCCCTCACCGCCCCAACCTGAAGAGTCATGGCACCTAGAGATGCCCATAGCTGGGCATGGGGTGCACACCCATAATGCCAGCACTCTGGGAGGCAGAGGCAGGAAAACTGTGGGCTGGAACCCAATCTGGGCAACAGTAAGACTCTTTCTTAAAATAATAAAATACAAAGGGCTGGGGATGTAGCTCAAGGTCGAGGCTCTAGGTGCAGACCCTGGAAGAAAGTGAGGCGGGGAGAAAGGGAGGCGGGGAGAAAGGGAGGCGGCCGGCTCCAGACACCTGCAGCTCCTGCCAGAGCCTCTGCCCAGCGCACATAGGAAGGGGCCTCCCTCGCTTCTCGCTTCTCGCTGAGCTCCTGGGAAGGGCCATCTCAGGGTCTCTGCCCGGCTCCACTGGGCCACGCATCAGAGAAGCTAGGGGCCCTGGGCCCTCCTGGCTCCATCGGCATGGCCACTTCCCTGCCCCTCCTCCATGGTTGGCAGGACATCGGATTTCCACACCAATTACAGCCTCAGGGAGGGGTGAAAGCTATGCCAGAGGAGATCTCACTGTCACCTTGCCTTGGGACTTGCTCCCCCCGAGCCTAGGGCAGGGCTCGGAGCACACTGTCGGGTGCCCTTTGTCTCCCACTGTCTTGCTTGATGCCCACATAAGTAGGCTGCCACTGCCTTCAGGAAGCCTGCCAGGATTTCTCCCTTGGACCAGGTTCGGTAGCTGCTCTCTGTCCCCATGGCCTCCCTGAGAAGTTCCGTGTCCCCTGCCCAACTCATAGTGAGAGCTGCTGCTGGTTAGAGGATCCCCTGCCTGTGGCACTAGTTGGGGCCAAGCTGTACCTGGAGGCCGGGTCTGGGAGTCCTTCCCACTGTTGGTCAGCCTAGAGAGAGGCAGGTTCTCACAGAAGAGGCGTGGGGATGGGGCTCGGGTCCGAGGGGAGGAGCCTCAACTCGGAAGGCCATCCTGTGGGGCTCCCATGCCAGCCCCAAGGACAAGCCACCTGCCCACGGACCACAGGTGTCCTCTGGGGCCAGGCCAAGGAGGGTTCACCACTCCAAGCAGAATGTCCACAGGACAGCGGCCCCAGCCAATGCAGGACAGAAACCCTGAGAGTCCCCAATTTCCAGAAGGACGGCCTTTCCGAGGTGCAACCCTGGGGGCATGGGCCACATTTTAAGTAAGGAAAGGAAAGATTTTTTTTTTCTTTCTTTCTTTCTTTCGTTGTCTTTTTTTGGTAGCTAAGTCAGCCTGAAGGGTGGGTCTGGTAAGGCACATAGAGCTGGAGATCGAACTGCGGTATCCTACACCTGACTGCATTTGTATGAGTAGTCGCTTAAACAACTGTGCTAATTGGCAGGCCCCTTTTCTTTCTTTCTTTCTTTCTTTCTTTCTTTCTTTCTTTCTTTCTTTCTTTCTTTCTTTCTTTTCTTTCCTTTCTTTCTCTCTATCTCTCTTTCTTTCTTTCTTTCTTTCCTTCCTTCCTTCTTTCCTTCTTTCTTTTTTTTTTTTTTTTTGAGACAAGTTCTTGCTTTGTAACTCAGCAGGCTGCTCCTTACTTCACTATGTAGCCCAGGCTGGCCTTAAGCCTGTGGCAATCCTCCTGCCTCAGCTTCCTGAGTACTGGGATTACAGTTCATGCAACATAGCACCTGGCAAGGGGCGCTTTCTTTCTTTCTTTCTTTCTTTTATAAGCCCCTACAAGTGCACCTGGCCATCTCTCTAGGGATGATAGAATCCCAGCATGCTCGTGTGTGGGCTAGAGCCAGAGCCCAGCGTGGAGGTGAAGCGCCGTCCTCCTCCCAGCAGCCAGACAAGGTGCGGTGGACTTCTCCCCCACCCTCTGCTCAACGCCTCCCTGATCCCATGCTGTGGGTGAGGCGCTAGAAGCTCGCGTGAGCGGTTAGAAAGCACAACAAGCCCTGCCTGGAGGAGGAAGATCGGGAGCCGCTGTGTCAGGCCCTGCAGGGCCTGAACCTCCAAGCATCTCTACGGCCACGTGAACTTGGGCACACTGGGGACAGCGAGGTCCAGCATGGGCTGCGTGGAGCTAGAGGTAAAGCCCCAACGGCTGCCGGGGCCCGAGGAATGCCGCGGGGTCAGGTATGACTCAGGGCTCTCGCGCTCGGCAGCCGGGTTCCTGAGGCCACACACACCCCAGTAGTATTTAGCTTCGGGGCAGCCCTGCCAGCTGGGAGCCCTCCGCCGTGGACAGGGGATTTCAGAGCCACTCCTAGGTCCTCCAGAGAAGAATGCCTTCTTACAACCATAGACAGAAGTGCCACCAGAGGTCTCACACACACGGTTTTGGTCCCTGTGCTCGGAACGTGGCAATGTCCCTTGCAGCCCTAGCAACAGTGAACATCCACTCAGAAAGCAGAGACCTGGCCAGCACCAGGGAGCCCAGCAGCTGCTCTCCAAGGGAGTGTCCTCGGCCTGACACGGCAAACTCCAGCCACTCACACGGCCTCGCAAAGAGTAGGCACTACACAGAGGCCACAGCTCAGCGCTTGCCTGCACTCCAGCCCCTCAAGCAGCCGAGGCAGGAGGCTCAAGGCTCGGGGATGGCAGCACAGCTTCAGCGGGGTTCTGAGTAATGGTGCCAGGCCTGCAAAAGAAAGCAATAGGCAAGGCAACCCATGGAACAGCGAAGTGTGGGAACAAAGGAGAAGCTGAGGCTGAACATCTTGGGAGGTCTTTCCCTAGTGTTTGCTCTACATATTTTAGGGTCAGCTGTGCCTAGTCTACCCTTTATCAGATGTGTTCAGACTGTGGCCAGGAATTCCTGACAGTCCCCAGGACTCTATCAGGGGCTTAGCAGAGTCCAAGTCATTTCTAGGAGACTAAAACATCATGTCTCTTAGTCCCTGCTATATTGTGGAACTGAATGGCCCCCAAAGACCCCTGTATTAAAGCTCAGTCCCTGCAGTGGCTCCAGAGAGGAGGCAGAACCCTAGAAAGTGGGATCAGTGGGAGGTCCTTAGGTTTGGGGGACATAAAGAGACCCCAGCCCCTCCCCCACTGCTTCCCCTCCACAGCCATGGCCCTGCCCAGCCTGCACTGAGACCTCTGCACCCACAGCCAGCACGGTGCGAGTCTCGGCGTCAGCCACAACTGCATGACACAGAAAAGCAGCCCTGAGAGGAGGGGCCGTGGACAGTGGCTTCAGGGTCAGGCAGAGGAGCCTGTGGCACTGCCTTGGGGAGGAGCCTGCGAGCATGTGGAGGAGCAGGACAGAGGGGGCTTAGGGCCGCACCTCAGTGGACCAGGCACAGCATTCATGGGGCCTCCGCAGAGCTGAAGGCTGAGAGACGTGGGTCGTGGAACAGGTGGCAGCGGGGCTCTGCAGGCAGTGGAGGAGAGCTTGCCCTGGTTACAGCTCAGCGAGAGGCAAGGCTGCCCTCTACCCCCAGCCTGGCGGTCTCCAGAGGCTGAGCTTACAGGCCGTGGGCCGCAACTGGCAGGGAGATTTCCAGGCAGCACAGGGGCCAGGTTGAGGCAGGAATGCTGCTTTTAGCCCAGTGCAAGTGAAACTCGGTTGGGAGCAAAGAGGCCCAGGGCAGAAAGATCTGGAGAATATGTAGCATGGTTAGGGGCGCTGTGGTGACGCTGGGCTGGACAGTACAGCTGTGGCTCTGAAGGCAGAGGACCTGGGAGGCTCAGAGACAGAGATGGAGCTTTGTTTCCAAGGCCGCAGGGCACAACTTTTCAGAAAAGAGCTGTGTGTGTGTGTGTGTGTGTGTGTGTGTGTGTCCCAAACCACCCAGGGCTTGGCCTTCTCAGGTTGGTAATCGAGGCACTTGGGGACCTTCAGGGGCCCAGGCACCCAGACATCAGGGGAGTCAGGAGGCCAGGCAGTGTGGGCATGGCGGGAGCCCTGCAAGGAGTCCAAAGCGCACCAGACGGAGCAGCGTGCGTGCAGCCGGGGCCTCCGGAGGCCTCTGCACCTGCTGAGACCCTGAGTTTGGCACATAAACTACCCGGGACGTTCCTACGCAGTGACGGAAGGCTGGCTAGCACAGTCACTCTCACCTGACCGCGGTGGAGCTTTGCAGCAGCCGAGCGACAGGTCACCTCACAGCCGCTTGGATGCAGAACCAGCACCAGAGGCCAGCCACTGCGTGTCAATCCAGATGTCAACAGATTTGCAAAACTAGCAGGCAATGCCCCATCCCACTAATCACACTCTTAGGTAGACATACAAAGTGTTTATTACTTTTATTTTTCTTTTACGGAACCGGGGATTGAACTCAGGTCCTTGTGCTTGCCAGGCAAGTGCTTATTCTACTGAGCCATCTCCCCAGCCCTGTTTATTACTTTTTTAACAAAGTGATTTTTAAAAAAATTCTCTTTTAGCAAAGCATGGTCATGTACACTTGGCATCCTAGCATCCTGGGCGGCCAAGGCAGGAAGACTGTACGTTCAAAGTCAGCCTAGTTAACTTAGCAACTTGGCAAGACTGTCTCAAAATAAAAATAAGCCAAACATGGTGGCACACACCTGTAATCCCAGCACTTGGGAGGCCGAGGCAGGCAGATCTCTGTGAGCCTGAGGTATATAAGGGAGTTTAAGGCCAGCCAGTACTACACAGTGAGACCCTGTCTCAAAAAATAATAATAAACAAACAAACAAAAATAAATGAAAGATAAAAAATGGGCTGGGGCTGCAGCCCAGTGCAAAGGCCTTGGGTTCGAGCCCCAAAGCCCCCCCCCCAAATACACACACTCATGCAAAATTTATCCTGCTTTCTGATGCAGCAAGTATCAACCCATAGAATGCAGGTAGAAAAAGGCTTTTGGGGATCATCAGCAACTTCAGGGCTGAGGCTCCAGGGCTGGGAACCTGCTGCTTGGGTGCCAAGTGGTTTCTGGTTAACCATTTCTGAGCCAGGAGCCACCAACGGCCTTGAGTGCAAAGCAATAGTCCTGTCCCCGCCTTTCTGCAGAAGTCATCCCCAAAGCAGAAGCAGCAGCACCCCATCTGCAGGTGGATGTGTGTAAGGCTCTGTGCACCCCACCCTGCTGCCTAGAAGAGTGCACGAAATGAGGCTCCCTTCAGCAGATCGCGGCAGCACGGAGCTCACGGGACCTGGAGTGTTTAAATTTAGCCCAGTTCAGAGTAAAATTTCTGTCCTATGCAAAGCCTCCCTTCATCTTCAGCCAGCGTGAAGGGGCCACGAGCAGGGAGGAGGAAACGGCTGGCCCGGAGACAGAGGGCTCCGGAAGTGCTGGCGTCCAGCTGCCTTAGCAGACTCTGAGACGGGGAGCCTGACTTACAGGGGAAGGAGGAGGGAGGGTGCTGGCTGGGAGGCTGAACAAGGACACTGAGATGGGGGCTATCCCGGGCTGTAGGCAGGCCCAGCTGTGTGGTTTGTACTTAGCTGCCTGTCCCCCAGGCCTCACGCACCAAGCTTCAAGCCCCCCCAAGCCTCATGCCATTCCGAAAGGTGACTGGGTAACTCATCCATGGATTCCTCCTCCCATGAGTTTAGAGCTAAACGCAATGTGAGGAGGTGGGGCCTGGGGGGACGAGGGGGGCCTGGGGGGCGCGGCCTGGAAGCTCCTCCCTTCTCTCTGCTTCCTGCGCCCCATGCCCTGAGCGACTCCCCTCCACCAGGCCCCTCTCCCTGAATCCTGCCCACTGCAGACTGCAACTTCTAAACCATGCACCCAGATCAACCTCTCCTTTAATTGTGGGTGCTGGGCATTGTGTCCCAGCGAGGAGACCCAAACCACGCCAGAAGAAAAAGGGACTCCTCTTGGTCTTAGCCTCTTTCTGTCTCCTGACCAGTTCTGGTAACACTGGCTGCCTGCCACCTGGGTTGTACCTTCTCAGGGAGGTAACTGAGACAACTTGGTGACTTCGGCGACTTCTACACATGGAGTCTCAGGGGGGCTGTGTGAGCCAGAAAGGAGGTGCAGTGCTGTCAGGAGGGCCTAGGACTGGGGTGGGGCAGGGGAAGCAGGGACCTGAGGGTCCAGGTTGTGGGGACACAGGTGGGCTCCATCTGGAGAGAACGGCTGTTGTCTGCACGGTCTGAGACTGGGACCCCGGAGGGACCTGACGAAGGAGAGGGGACAGAAGGCAGGAGACAGGGACCAGTCCAGCCCTAGAGAACAGCACTGTGCCTTGGGGTTCGGGTGAAGTGCAGCAGGAGACCTCACTAAGAAGCATCACTGAGATGCCCCCACTGAGCCAAGACCACGGAGACAAAGTCCTCGTGCCACCCGCAGGCTGAAGAGCACAGGGGAGGGGAGGGGCAGGAGGGGGGGGTCAGCCAGCCAGAGACGGGAGCCTGGGGCTGCTAAGGCAGGCCACTGGGGCTGCAATCCCAGCCCTGCCACTGCCACAAGCCCTGTGGCACCAGGCTACCAACAGGACCTCCCCGCCAGGCATCCCTAAGCAGCCCCAGAGGTGTCATGCAGATCCCAGGAGAGAACAGATACAAGGGCCAGCCCAGGGCCAGGGAAGCACTGGCGGGCCACACTGCTGTGACATGCGAGCCCGTCCTGCCCGCTGTGGCCCGACATCCTAGATGCCTGAGCTGCGTGGCAGTGGAAAAATTCCTTGAGTAAACCAAGACACTGTGCTCAGGTTGCTGGGCCTGGGCACCAGACCTGGGCAGCCTAGGGCCGGGCTTCAGCGGCTCGGGACCCACAGAACCACCACCTAGCGCCCCATGCTTCTGCTGTGCATCCCTGGACCTTCCTGCAGCTGCTCTTTTACCTGTGCTCCCAGCCTCTGCTCTGTGCCAGGGGTAGGTGCTGAGCAACTGGCACGCTCACTCCTCCAAGGCCCTGGGCAGACAGAGGGGAAGCCAGGAGCTCAAGGAATAAACAATAAGATTGGGTGGCAGAGCCAGGCGCGAGCCCGGGGCCCTGCTGGAGGGGCACGCAAGTCCTCCAGAGGCCGGGCACAGGTCGAGAGGAGAATGGGCCCCAAGGTGACCCTGCAGAGCAGGGCTCACAGGTGCCAGGCCTGGGTGGGCATCAAGCCGGCAGCTGTCAGCATGAACGACCGCAGCCCAGTCCGGCCCGGGGACAGGGCCTGTTTAAAGGGCCAGTGACAGGACAGACCCCTGCACAGGCTGAGCCCTCCCCACTCCTACCAGGGCTCTACTCAATCCACCACCCCAAGAGCCCAGAGCACATCCAACTCAAAACCTTTCTAGAAAATACTGAAGGACCTCACTGATAGAAACTGAAGAATCAGTTAGAGGATCTTGGGGCTAGTTAGAGGCCACCTTCAGTGTCGTGACACAGGTACAAAGGCTCAGTGGCCAGTCCTGGGGCTACCAGGGGCCTTCCAGGTGCGATTCCTGATAATCTTGGGGTCACAGGCATTTGTCTCTGTGGACGTCATGTAGAACAGGGCCACGCAGCGAATATGCTGGGCAGTGCTAAGCGGCGGTCGGGAGACGCCACCTCCACTGCACGCAGAGGGGGACCTGCTGGATGGACTCCTACTTCTGACCGGGGCCGCCCTCCCTGGAGCTCGGAGCAGCACTGTCTCCTCCCTTAACTCGCAAAGCCCACCGCACCCACGGAGGGACACCTGGGCAGGGACAGACAGCCTCGCTCTTCCTCCTGCCACCGCCACTGAGAACATGCTATTTCCTTCTAGTCTTCCTTGATGTGTTGTTTTCGTAGAGTTGAGGTCAGACATGATAAGCTATTTGAACTTCAGCTGTCTCTAAAGCAATCTGCTTTTCTTAGGCATTTTCCTGCTAACAATAACAACATTGATCATGGACATCATTCGCTATAAAGTGTCTCCTATCCCAGCCCCACTTGAATGTCCGTCTCGGGAAGACACAGATTTTGTTTGGTCTGCTGCTAACCCCCAGGGTCTGCAGCAACACAGGCCCAAGGCAGGCGCATACCAGAGCTTGTGGGACGAATGAATGACTCGCTCACACCCATCACTCGTGCCACACTAAGGGGCCGCCTAACTTTCTGCTCAGGCTAGGACGGCCAAGGGGGTACGTCCTCATGGCCACACCACTGGCCACCCTGGGTTAGGGGAAGCACATGTCTCTGTCCCCAGTGCCCAGACCCACACAACCCAGGATCAAAGGATAGGGCTCAAATTCTGGATGGGCTACAGTTTCTCCTTCTGCAGGCTTCAGATTCCCCTCTGGGTTTCCTCAAGTTCCCTCCAGCTCCTTCTGCAGTAGCCCTGGGTGCAGAAGACTGAGCCAGGCCTCCTAGGCCCTCTGGCTATAGTTTAACCCCAAAATTTACAAGTGGTAGTCCCAACCCTAACACCGTAGAATGGGACTACATTTGGAGACAGGACCTTTACAGAAGCTACTAAATTGACTTAAAGATCCCCAGAGGAGGTCCCAGTCAGTCTCACTGTTGTCTTTAGAGGACGAGACCAGGGGGGACACAGTCACACTCAGAGGGACGGACACAGAGAAAGTGCCTAGGAGGAGGAGCTACCCCACCCACACCTCGCTGGGTTTTCTAAGTTCCAGCATGGTTGGAAAATCATCTTCTCCTTTTTCAGCTGCCTGGTTGGGGCTCTGTACTCTAGGAGCAGATCAGCTACCCCCCAGGAACCTCTGCAAGCACACTCCTACCTGCCAGGCCTGCAGCTGCCCAGGGGGCACATCCAGACTTAGGCACAGCCTGTGCCTCGCTCACGGACCCGGTATCCATGGGGGCAGAGCTGGTACTGTGACCGCCTCGCCCTCCACCACTTCAGGCAGGCACCCTCTCCCTGCCCCACCCCACCCATTGTGACCACATGCGCTACAGCTGCCCCATACCCACAAGACCAGGGTTCAGTGTGGGGGGCTGGCATTGCCCACAGAGCTCAAGGCAGTTTTCCATACATCTGGGGAAACCAAGATGTGGGGAGTCTCACAGCTGGTGTGCTGGATTCAGACCCAACACTCACACGACTAAGAGCTCTGTCTCTTCCTACTTGTCATGGTGCTGGGTAAACAATCCCCTGACACCCAGAGTCAATAGCCAGCCAGAAGGTGAGACCCCGGCGGGGCCTCTGAGTCACACTTGTGCCAATCCCAAGATGAAGCCATGGCTCTGTGGTACAAAGGATAGGAGGGCTGTGCTCTGCTGGTCATGCCCATCGGGCACTGGATACTGGCCAGCTGATGCCCAGCCATGCCACCTGGTGCCAAGCTCTGGGAGGATGCCACACTGCCCCAGGGAGGGCCTCAGGACACTTGCCCTCCTTGCCCTTTGCTGATGCTGGGAGCTCCCGATCGGCTAGACACTCACACGTCTGTGCCAGGCCCAGGGACCACAAGTTCTGCTCACCCCACCTCAAGGCGCCTGAAAGCCACCCTGTGGGCCTGACTGGCTGGGGTCAGGGTTGGGCCCGAGCAACAGGTGAGTGGGGTGCACAGGGATCCAAGGGGCCAGAATGGGCTTGGCTTCCCTGTAAGGACCACCCTGACTTTCTGAGGGCCTGTGGTGACCTGTGGCGACCTGCGGCTTTCTCATCTTGCACCCTGTTCCCTCTGGCCCACCAGTGCTACTGCATTTCCAAGTCAGGAAGCCAAGCTCAGGAAGGTGACCCCATGCCAAGATCAATACCATGGCTCAGACCCCAGCCCCATGCCCCCCCCCCCACATCCCCGGCTGTCCTGCCCCAGGACAACAACTACAAATGCATGGGAAAGGGGAGCCATGCTCCTGCTGCGGCTCCTGATTACAGGAGAGACCAGAGGTATCAATTATAGCCACAGAGCATGAAATTACCCAGTGTGCACCCAGCCATTATCCCCACCTGCCATTAGGTAAACACCTGGAGGTCCTGCCAAGTCTTGGGGCGCCGTCCCAGCCACCCCCAGACAGGAGGCTGGCCATCTCAGAAATCCTCTTCCAAAGGATTCCGCCTCCATCCGCCTGCCACTTGCTCTCAGCCACTCTCTCCAGACGCCCACTGCAACAGCAGTCCCTTTTCCCTGGGCAGTGGGGGAGGGGAGCTGCTCCCTTGGGAGGGGTCCCTGAGAATGTACCCCCACTGCCTCCTCTAGGCCAGGAGCCCACAGTGAGCCATGACCATCACTCATTTGTTGTCTGACCTTCTCCCCTTGGGAAGCACTGACCCTGCTGGTTCCCCATGGCCAGGGGCCACACTGCAGTGGGCAGGGAGGCAGGCTTGGAGGGAAGCACACGGGCCACTCCGGGGGTCCAACCCTCACCTGACTGAGTGAGCCCAGCGACTCCAGCCCCGTGAGCCTCTAGTCTCCAGTCGCACCCTGAAAAGCAGTGAGGCTCCTCCCCTCTGGGGAATGCGGGGACCAGCCCCAGCAGATGCAGGCCCCAGGAGGCTCTGGGAAGGGTACATCTCCGGCAGGGGTGTAGATGTCCATCCCTCCCCAGACTTCTATCTCTGTTTCCCCGACTGTGCAAGGGACGGCTGTTTTGCTGCTGCATTTTCCAGCTCCGCAAAGGCTGTCAGGTCCCGATGGGTGGGTGCAGCGGATGAGGCCGGGTGGGACGCTCAAGGGCCAGGGCTGGAGAGGGATGAGCTTAGGCAGATTGGGCTAGGTCCCACACGCACACGGGCTCCCGGGCCTCAGATTTGGGCGCCGGCAACCCAAACACCAAGAGTGGCCTGACGCCCCCAACCCGAGCACCGGAGGAACCGCGCCAGGGCGGCGCCCCTGCTGCAGAGCCCGGCCGGCCATCGCATTTCTCTTCGGGCCTGGGATGCGAGGTCCCGTGGCCCCTCCCCCAGACCCTCTGGCCTTCTGCAGCCAACTCCCCAGGACAGCAAAGGAGGGTCGCCTGCTCGTCAGCCCTGCGCAGTCACCTGGCCGGCGCGGTAGCCAGCGACTCCTGTGCCTCCCCGGGCAAAGGGACCAGGCCTAAGCGCCCCACCCCCAACGGGCTACAAACCCCAGGTGCAAAAGTTGGTGGTGCCTCCGGGCAATTATGCTTCTGCAGCAGGTGCAGCCTACGAATGTCACCCAGCCCTGGCGGCGCCGGCACGCAGCGGGGCCGCGCGGATCTCCGGTCCCCAGCTCTCACCTGCACTCATCACGGCGACCGATCCGAGCCAGGGCGCTCGTGGCGCTGCGGCACCAGACGCCGGGCCGGAGGTACCGCGACCGCTAGCTCCTCCGCGAGCCCGGCAGCCCTGCGGCGCCGCAACCCGCGCCGCCCGCCCC
>NW_004524582.1:31207665-31232538 GCF_000260255.1 Octodon degus
GTGTAGGCGTCGAGCCCCGGCCGCGCGCCCACGCGCCGCCGCCTCCGGACGCGCGGACTGCAAGTACCGGCGGACGCCACGACGCGCAGGCGCAGAGGCGCAAAGTCCCCTCCCCCGCGATCGCTCTCCCGGCTCTGTGGGGCTGTCTCTGCGGTCTTGGCTGGGCCCCGTCGCCCGCGGATCTTGGGAGCTTCCAAGTCGCCAGGACAGCGACGGAGCAGAGAAGAACCAGCTTTGAGAAGCCCTGGCGCAGAGGAAGGCCTTTTGTGCCGTCTCCTTTCCCAGTTTACAAAGGGGGAAATCCAGGCAGGGGGATGAATTAGCTGACATCCCAGGGCTGTGCCTCCACCTCATCGAGCACCCCGGCGCCATACCACCGCCACCCCGCTGGGGCCCTGGCTCTGGGATCACTCACCAAGGGACCCACGAAGTGACGGACTGCCTCTCTGAGACGTCAGGCACCAGCGCAGACCCTGAATGGGGACAAGAAAGGGAACCGGCAAGGGGACGCAGGTGGGCTGCGAGGGGCAGGGGGAGACGGGACAGAGAGCAGGGGTACAAGGGCCTGATGGCGAGCTTGCATTGGCCGGCAGTTGGGAGAGGCAGTGGCCACAGACATAGACTGGGATTGCACTCCAGAGACAGAGTGCCCCCCCAACACACAGACCCAGCACCCATCCAAATCAAAAAGGGCCAGGAAAGAGCCCAGGAGCACAAGACTCCCGAGAGCTGAAGTCCTGGGGAGCCAGCCCCACCTGGCCGCCCTGAGACCCAGGAGGCCTAGCAGGGTCCTGAGCCTGCAGCCATGCGGCCTGATGCCCTTGGAAGCAGTGCCCGGTGAGCTCAGGAGTCCCTTGCCCAGCACAACCCCCGCCTAAGCGGTGGGCCTTGAACAGCCCCTGCTGTGGTGGGCACCAAGGCAGTGTCTGAACAGCTGAGGGAGGAAGGCAGATGGGCTGGGAAGGTGGTCCTGGGTCACTGCCTGGTAGGCCCTGGCTGTCCTCCTACTCCTTACAGGGTGGAGACACCACTTCCCCTTCCTCCTTAGGCTTGGAGCCATTCCTGCCCTTTAGGACAGATGTGGGTACCTGTGAGCTGGTGCAGTGACCAGCGTGAGAGGCATTGTAGTTAGTGATGCCATCGTTGCCCTTGGGGTCGAACACACGGACAGCAGGGATCCACCAACACCTGCTGAGGTGGGCAGAGTGCTGTGCCTGGCCCTCACCCCAGAGGCAGGCTGGGCACCCACTCAGCCAGGGATCAGCTCTGCCCCTACTTACCCTCTTGGCAAGCCCTCTGTCCCCTCCTGATCGGAAGCCTGAGCCCCACTGTGTCTCCAGGGCTCCTAAGAGCCTCTTAGGAGGCCTCAACATCCTCTGCCACTAAAGCCCTGAGCAGTGTCCCTGTGTGTCGAGCTGCCCTAGCTGGCCCATTTCAGGTGTCTCCAGGATCAGCGTGCAGTGACCTCCCAGGAGAGCTGACCCAGCTCTGGGAGCAGGAGCCTTCATGGGGTCCATAACAGGCCTCAGCCTACAAGGACCCCCACTGCTGTGGTGCCAGCGCTTTGTTCCCTAAGGCCACAACAGAGGCCAGAGAGGCCCTGCCCTGTGTCACCCAGCAGTTTGGTGGTAAGGGTGGGCCTTGACCTGGGCCCTATCCTTCATTTCCTGACTGTGCCCCAGCTGGTCCCCGGGGAATTTTCCTCCAGTCAAATCACTTGATTTGAATATATTACGGGCTGGTGAAATAGCTCATCGGATCTTGCAGGTGAAGGGGCCAAGGGTTTGATCTCTGGGCCTCCTGTGCTGGCCCTGCCCCCAGGGCATGCTGAGACAGTGATTGAGACTGGACATGGTGGCGCACCCCAGAAATCCCAGCACTTGGGAGGCTGTAAACAGGAGAATCACTAGAAGTCCGATCTAGTAGTGAGACCCTGAACACCCTGTAGACCCTTCCCTAAAATACAGAAAAAGAATTAAAAAATTTTTTTTAAATGACTATGTTGAACTGGACTTCAGCTGAGTCCCCAGGGCTGTGGACTCGAGGGACCTGGAGCCACCAGCTTGTCTTTTCTGTCCCCCAGTTCCCTGATCCGTTAAATCACAGCTCACCACCTTTGGTGAGGACCATTGCATAAAATGAGCAGTGGAAAGCTGACCCTTCCAACTCCTGGTTGGAAGACAGCGCCCCACAGATGACCATTACTGTGATAATCGCTGTTGTTGAAACCAGGTGAGGAGAGGTGCGTGCCGTCGCGCCCCTCGAGACTTGCCTAGCCTCACAGGCGTTTTGTTCCCTCTTACAGCAATTTATTAAAAACTTCTAATGTGCTAAGCTCCATTCCAGTGAAGAAAAGAGGCAGCCATTTGTCTCACAAGTTGCGCGATTCTTAGAGAACAGTGCTGCCGGCCGCCTGCGGAGCGGGGCTGATGGGAGGGTGTCCGAGGGCCAGCGCGGGGCCCATGGACACAGGGTGGCAGAGAAGGCCCTTCCAGCGTCCAGCAGGGATGTAGCTGAGCAGTAGGGTGCTTGCCTTGTATGCACAAGGCCCTGGGTCCAAACCCCTGGTGGGCCCCTCCCCCTGAGAGCCGATTAATGACACAAAGACTTTGGTGACCACAGAGGCTGGAGGGACCTGGGGACAGCAGGGCCCCCACCTTGCCCTTCCTGCCCAGCTCACACGTGTACTGCCCAGAATCCCCTGCCTGACCTCTGCTCCTCCCAGCAGCTGTGTGGGAAGCCCTCCCACTTGGGTGCTTAGGGGGTGTCCCCCACCCCCAGGGACTCCCCTCCCTCCAAGTGGGGGTTCCTGCAAGTCCTCACACATGGTGGCGCAGGCAGTGGTCCCTGTCTGTCCACACGGCTCTGATCCCACCCTGGGGAATGACTAGGGTTTGATGAGGCCCTGGCTGTGGCCTGTGGTGGCCCCGGAGTCCTCAGAAGCAGGGTGTTCACTGTCTGCTGTGTGGAGGTGTGGAGCACCTCGTGGTGCCATCCCACGCCCTTGGACTTCCAGGCCCCACAACACCGGGCACAGGAAGCTCTGGCCAGCGCAGTGTGTCACAGTCACAGGAGCAGGCAACTCCTGTCCCGCTCGTTCTGGGAAGCCCAGAGACATGTGAGTGCCCCAGAAGTGGGGATGGGCGTCTCATCCCCCTGCCGTCCCTGCTGGGATCTTTTGGATCTGTTGCTGGCCTGTGTCCCTCCTAGCTGGCTTTCAGGGGTCAGGAATACTCACCCTGCTGGCTCATTTAGGACAGTGGCATTGGGCTGAGATGTCAGAGTGCCTGGACCCTTGTTAAGTAATGCACGGTGCTACCAGGCAGGTGACAGGTGCTTGGGATGTAGAAGACAATGACAGAGCTTCATTGGGCCCCTGGGGACACACAAGGGTGCCACCCCACCCCTGCCCTTCTGGGAACATCTTTACCACTCTCCAGACCTGGGCTATCTCGGTGACTGAGTGCACAACACATAGAGGGCAGTCCCAGGTCAGGCGGTCCTGGGCCCAGCTCCTCTGTCCCATGGGCACCTGTTCAGAGTTTGGGGCTCCATTCCTGCTGACCCGAGGCAGTCCTAAGGGAGAGGCGGCAAGTGGAAAGCATGTTCAAAGTCACCTGTGGGCTGTGGGAAGCCAGCCCTGCAGCCAGTCAGCTGGGCCATGCCAGTATCCTGGCAGGTTTGCTTGGTGGGCTGACTGAGCATCCTGTCGGATGGATGCCCCTAAGACAGGCACCTGTCTCTTCTCCGTGGTTTTTAGGTTGCTTTGGAATTAGGGCCATTTGTCCTGAAATGCACACTGCCCTTTGGAGGGTGCAAGGGTACCAGGCTTCTTGGAAGGATGAGCTGGGCTGGCTGCGGAGGGCTGGGCAGGTCCCTGTATGTCACAGTTTCCTCTCAGAGGCCCCAGCGTGCTCACCTCGTGGTGCAAGTGGGGGACCTGAGCCATAACTAACCCATCCAACGCTTACGGAGTGGAGCTGCCAGGACACAGTGAGCCTTTCTGAAGAGCGAGCCCGCATCCTCGGCACAGCCCTCCTGATCCTGTCATTGCCTGCAAGGGACGCTGGAGCCCAGGGGCCAAGTGTGAGTCCACGGCCAGGGGCACCTGCCTCCCGGATCACACAGCACCAGGTCCTCTGCCCAGGCTGATGGAATGGCCTGTCGTCTGGGCAGCCCAGGCTCTCCTGTGGGCTTCAGCTAGGATTCCTCTTTGGAGAAGCCCCCCTCAGGCCCTCCTGGGGCAGGCACTGCCTCCCTTCCTCTCCCCTCCCCCGGGCCTGGCCCACCCCTTCCACATCCCTCCATGCTTCAGGTCTTATGTCCTGCCTGGTTCTGTCCTCAGACCTCCCAGGCCAGGCTCTGTCTGGTGCATCTTGAGGTCTCCAGCACATACTGATCTCTGGAGTGTTCTGGGATCTTGGTGCATCCCAGAGTCCCTGGCCCAGGGCACAGTAGCCACTCACCCCTGAGATCAGCCTGTGGCCCACACCCTAGTCCAGGGGTTCCCTTTGGCACAGAGGAAGGAGGTCAGACCTTCCCTGAGCCTCTCCCAGCCCATGGCCGCCTCCCTTTGTCTGTTGCAGCTGCCCAAAGAGCGTTGCTCCGAAGAGCAGCGTGGTGCAGCCAGACTGGCTGGGAGCCTGGTCTAGAAAGAAGCTAGAGAAGCCCACCTGGATGGAGATTTTGCAAATGAAGACACAGTGATGAATGGAGCCTGCTGCATTGGGACGTGAACTCTGCGCAGACCAGGGCAGCCGGGCCTTCTCTTGCCAAAGCTGCAGGTTGCTTTGTCCTGTCCTCACCCCCAGTGAGTCCCTGAAATTGATTTACTTACAGCCAAATGGAGAAACAAATGAAATATGATTTCATTGTGGGAGCTGTCCAGTGGCTCAATAATTTAAAACAGTGCCACATGAAACCAGGAGTAAAAATAGCGCTCTGAACTCCAGCCTCTCTGAAACACAGGCCTAAGCACCTGGGTTACCAGCTTAGGCAGCCCAGCCTTGTGGGCACACACCCGGGCTAGGTGCTGCAGGTGGGTCCCGGCTCCCACAGGCATGGAGTTTCCCCAGCCTTCCAGCAGTCTGGGAACTGTAAGTGGTCTGTAGACTCAACAACTGTGTTTGCATCACGGAGAAGCCAGGGACCAAATAAGGTAGAGGACGTGGCCTGATCCTGGAAGTGACTCCTGCAGAGCCAGGCTTGGGTTTGCTGGACCGCTGGAAGGACTCGGAGGCTGCACACGGAGACAGATGAGGAACAGGAGCACACATGTGAGGGTGAGAAGGAAGAGCAGGTACAGGACTGAGGCCAGGAGCTGTGCTGCTGAGCATGCTGTCTACTAGCCCCATGCTGCAAAGGAGAGACCAGGAGCAGCTGTGTGGACCCTCGGGAAGCAATCAAAGACAGGGTTGCATTTGTCAGCCAGGGCTGTGTAACAAAGAGCACAGGCTTTGGGAGAGGGGGCTGTGTTGTGTCACAGTCATGCAGGCCAGAGGTCTGGGCTCAGGACAGAAGGAGGTTCCAGGACCGTGTCCTGGGCACAGTAGAAGCCTCAGTCTGCTTCTCTCCATCACACGCCTCTGTCCCTTCAATGACACTGCTACACTGGGTCAGGGCCCCCCTGCTGACCTCTTCTAAGCAATGGCATCTGCAGCTGCCCTGGTTCTAAGTCAAGTCCCCTTCTGAGGTTCTGAGAGTTAGGTCTTCCATGTCTGAATCAGGGAGACACTCAGCTCAGCCTGGAACTGTAGTGATGGACACACAGGGAGAGCCCTGTGTGGTGAGCCCAGTACCAGGCCTGTGGAGTGGGCCTTCCTGTGGAGGGGAGATGCAGCCCTGCCAGGAACCACCCACAGGGCTTGGGTCTGGGCACCAAGTGGCCCGAGAAGCATGCACCATTCAGAGCATCCCCAGGGAGACCCCGGGAGAGCAAGGTGTGTGGCACGCTGATCACTCCCCAGAGGCGGCTGACTGATGAGCCCTGTGAAGACTGGGCTGAGGTGGGCGGGCAGAATGGTGGCCCCAGGGTTCCCAGTGGGCAGAGGGGGCACAGCCTCGTGCTCTCAGGCCCACACAACCTGCCGCAGCTGGTGACCCCTAGGCTCCCAGAAAGTACCCGCCCTGCTGAGCCGTTTCTATTTCCTGCTGCCTCGTGATAGCAGGCGGCTGGACAGGTCTGACCATGTGTGTGCAGACCACTCGGCCCTGTCCTTCCAGAAAGCCAGGCCCTACTCGTTCCCTCGGCCAATGAGTGTGCAGACCTAGCTCTGATGCCCTTGCCGTGTGGCGGGGCCCACCATGTCCAGGTGACAGGACATCATGGGCACAGAGAAGCTGGACTTGGCCCATGGCGTACAGCTGAGGAGGAAACTGAGGAACTGGGGGCCAAGCCCTCCAGGTCACCCGCAGTCACCTATGGGGAGCAGAAACCAAACCCCAATTGCTCTGCGCCCCAGCCTGTGCTGACCTCCTCCTCCTCCTCTTCCTCTTCCTCTTCCTCCTTCTCCTCCTCCTCCTCCTCCCCCCCTTTCTCCCCCTCCTGCATGAAGTATCAGGGCTAAGCCCTGTCGCTCTTAGTGGCTTTAAACAGCACATATTTATTTTTTAGGGGTCTGCCATGGGGTTCAGCCTGGGTGTCACCCCAGGGCTGTGGCCTCATCCGAGGGTTCTGGGGTACATGTTAGCCAGCTGGGATCCACTGTGACAAGGTACCTGGCAGAAAGGGAGGAGCAGGGAGAGGTCTGTTTCAAATCTTGATTTCAGCCAGTGGTCTGTGGCTGTGGGAGGCAAGAACATCAGGTGGAAGGGTGGCCTTGGTGGCCATCATGGTGGCCCCACTGACAGCATGGCGACCAGGAGGCAGAGTCAGGAGACAGAGGCCTGGGATAAGATAGTGCCAAGGTCACACCCCCATGACCAACCCCTTCAGCCAGGCCCACCTCCCACCTCTGTCACCACCCCAAAGGCCACCTAGTAATGATTTGCCAGTGGATCAGTCACTGATAACATATGACACATGATGCAGTCACCCGCAGAGCCCCACCTCTGGGCACAAGAGCTGCTTGGGGGACATTTTAGATCATAATTGGGGGAGGGGGACCCACTTCCTGCTGGCCTGTGCCCAAACACATGTGTAAGACAGGGTGCAGAGGCCACCGGCCCAGCAGGCCCCAGGAGGGTGGAGCCATGTGGGTGGACAGGGTCAGGTGGTGGCCGCTCCTGGAGCCCCTGGAGGAAGCTGCTCTGCCTGTGACAACGCCTGCCCGGCTGGGTGCCCACAGCTGGCCCCACGATGTCTGCTCGCTGGCCCCGGTCGCACCGCATCCTGTGCTGCCTGCCTGGCATACCCGCCCTGTTACCCTGAGCTCTGTGGCGTGGGCTCCAGGGTGGAAGCTGGCCCGCTGGAGCTGGCGTGACGGGGGCCAGTCCCTGGTCCAGCTGTGGGGCCAAGCTCTTGTGCCACGCCTGTCCCCTTTTCAGTGTGGGATGCTGGGCCTCTGTAGTCAGTGATGTGGGTGACCCCATGCAGTGGCCCACAGAGGCCAGGGAATGGGGGGACAGAGCCAGGTCATTGAGAGCACTCAATCAGCTGTAAAATTGTGGATGCTCTGTATATGAGCCTCGGCTGCACAAGACCACACATCCCCGCGTTCCTGTCCTGGGCAGGCCCCGCCCGGGGGGTGATTTACGCAGGCCCTGCTGTGTGTCTGTACAGGCTAGGCTTCTGTCTGAAGCGGGAGCCCAGCGCCTTAGAGAGCTAGACGCAGGGCTTCCGGTCGCTCTCCCAGGCTCCCAGGAGAGGGCGCTGGTGGTTGTACCTTCCCTACAGGCTGCAGGCTGGCGTCCAGCTGAGACTGCCCGGCAGCTGTGCGTCCTGGGAGGAGATGCAGCTGAGAAGCAGGCCTGGCTCTGCTGGAGCCGCGAAATCAGCCTTGGGCGCAAGTGCCGGCTCCAGGCCTCCCAGGAGAGAGCTGGCTTCAGGGTCACACGTCCAGGTCCACAGCGCCACACACCTGGGACCTCCTGGAGACAGCGCCTCTCCGGGCTGGAGTCGGGCTTCAGCAGCTCGGTGAGAAGCACCACCAGCATCACTTACCTTATCGCCCAACAGTGGGTTTTCTTCTGCTGGAAAAAAAAATCATATTTTACATATAAAGAGCTCAAAAAGAGAAATCAGATCTCCCAAACTTAAAGACCGAATCCAAAAACGGACATCTCAGATGAAGAAATACAAGCAGCAAATCAATATATGAGAAAATGTCCCACATCACTGGTCATTGAGAAATGCAAATCACCAATTCCATCTCACCCCAGAAGCAACGGCTGTCACCGAGAAGTCAGCCAATGACAGACTCTGGAGGGCTGCTGGCAAAAAGAAGCCCTTCTCCACTGTCGGGAATGTGAACTGGTGCAACTGCTGTGGAAATCAGTGTAGAGAGACGATAAAAGACTAGGATTGGAGTCCCATCTGACCCAGCTGTTCCCCTTCTGGGTATCTTCCCAGAAGAGTCAAAAAATTGTGCCACCGGGATATGTGTGCCCCTGTGTCTACAGCAACACAATTCGTAATATCCACACCCTGGAAACAACCTGCATGCCCATCGCCGAGGGACAGATGAAAAAGGATGCAGCCTTTTATGCTATTCCATATTACTCATACCTTAAAAGAGGACAGAGACTTTTATAGGCAGATGGGTGCAACCTGAGCCCGTGCTCATCGGCGAAACAAGCCAGGCTCACACGAGCAAACGTCGTGTCGTGTCGTCTCCCTCGTGTAGAAGCTGAAAGACGAAACGAGGTTAAGAAATGTACAATGGATACTGTAGAATGGGAAGAAATTGTTCAAAAGGAAAGAGAAACTGGGATGGGGAAACAGGAAGGGAAAGCAAATCAATCAGTCAGACTACTGCGTTCTGTTTTGGTTGCTACAGGGCCTCACTACGCAGTCAGACTCATGGGGATCCTCCTGCTTGCAGCCTCCCCAGAAGCAGCTCCATGGGCCTGGCTAGCAGGGACTCACCAACCCCCAGCCCAGCCCTTCCAATCCGTAGATGGGGAGACTATGGCCCAGACGGCGGCTTGTCTCACCTGTTCTCAGGCCGGGAATGGAAGATGCCTGCTCCAGGAGGGGAGGGGACAGAGGACAGAATGCCCAGCAGCAGGGGCCGTGGGGACCCTGTGGTGGGAGCCATGGCGGCTGGCAGCTCCGGGTGAGTGTGGCACACCGGGGCTGCAGGGACAGCCCTCAGACTGCCCAGGGACAGGCACAAGACCCAAGACACCAGAAGGCGCCCTTGAGGTGGCTGACCCAGGTCCTGTTGGTATAGGGGAGAATGAAACTACCACTCTGAAGGGTACCTGGCATGAGCATGTGTTCTCTAAAATCAAAGAATGAATTTTAGGAACAAATGGAGGTCAAGAGCAGAATATTTATTGGGGAAAGAAAGCTTCCATCCAAGAGAAGAACAGAAGGGGGGCCCAAGCAGGTTGTCCCCAGGAAGCTGTCTCTTCCAGGGACTTTTATAGAGGAAAACCATGCAGTGAGGCAGGACTAAGGTGGTGGAGAACATGGGAACTCGCTTAGGTGGGCATGAGGTGGGACAAATCTATGGTCAACCAATGAGATTACAAGCACCATTGCTCAGGTAAAAATTGATTAAATCGGAATCAAATGGGGAAGCAAGTCACGTGACAAGGGGGCATGCATACAGGACAAGGTCTCTTCCATTTGGGGGTTGGGTTGGTGATTCTTTCGTGCTCTTTCAAGGTGATTGATACTTATTTGGAATATTAATCCCTGATGCCCGTCCTGAGGGAAGTACTTAGCTGCATTTGTTTACTTTTGTCTGGCCCAAAGCTGGAGTGTCTGTCTTCCAAAGTCGTAAGGTCACCTTGGCCTCTGTATTGACTCCCTAAGGGCCGGGCGCTGTCTGCCTGGAATATTTCTAATTCAGCTGCCTGCTACACCACGAGTAGCCGAGGCACAGGAGCCCTGGGTGAAGTCCATCCCTGCGGGGCCGGCAGCCACCCTGCGATAGGGGCGCCGGGACAGGTCATTTTTGCCCCTGCCCTGGGTGCTGAGGGTTCCAGTCCCCCCTCCTTCCCCAATGGACACTGCAGGGACCCTCAGCCCTTGCTCAGCAGCCAGGGTGGGTATGCGCAGAGCCACCAGAGTCCCCAATCTTCAAGATCAGCCGACTGGGGTTCACCAGAAACCTCCACATGGAGACTGAAGCGAGCGCAGCCCACAAGCACTGTGCTGCCTGTGGTCAAAGAAGGCGATGGCCACAGACTGCCAGCCCAGGTCAGTGTGGCCGGAGTCCCGAGCAGGTGGGCAACAAGCCCTGGCCCTGTAAAGGCAGGTTGGGGAGCAGTTCCAGGCCAGGGGCCCGGACCACCCACTGCAGCTGGGGCACGCTGGGTGGTTTCCTGAGGAGAGCACAGAAATGGGAGCTGCTGGCCCTGCGTTTGCTCCTTCGCTCCTTCACTCCCTCAGCCACCAAGAGCTGCGGGTCGGGCGCGGCTCCCTCCTAGGCCCGAGGTGGGGCACTCTGAGCCCGCGCGGCTGAGTCACAGTCAGAGGGTGTGTGTGCCGACGTACAGCACTGTTCTACGTCTTCGGCCTCTCCCCTCTCCTCCCCTCCCCTCTCCTTTGTTCCCCTCCCTTCCGGTCCCCTCCTCTGCTCACTTCTTTCTTTTTTCCTCTTCTTTTTTCTTTTCTTTTTTGGTACAGGGTTTCACTATGTATCCCCTGCTCATCTCAACCTGAAGTGACTTGCCTCAGCCTCCCAAGAGCTGGGATGACAGGCGTGCTTGTCTGGCAAGCGCAAGGTCCTGAATTTTACAGCCAGCCACACCTGGCTGTGATTGCTTTTTTTTTTTTTTTTTTTTTTTTTTAGTGTATTTAGTACAGAGTCTACAGGGTCTCACTACATAGATCAGACTCATAGTGGTTCTCCAGTTTTCAGCCTCCCAAGTGCTGGGATTACAGGCGGGCACCACCACGCCCAGTCTCAATCGCCATCTCAGCATGCTCCAGGGGCGAGGCTGGCACGGCACACTGAGGATTGGACCCTGGTCACTGTGCTCTGCCTAAGCAGGAGCTATCTGACCGGCGCTGTAATTCCTTTTTAAGAAGACTAACTTGGCATTCTTTTTATTTATTAATTAATTAATTATTTATTTATTTGGTACAGAGTCTCACTACCCAGCATGGACTTGTAGTGATCCTCCTGTTTTAGCCTCCCCAGCACTGGGATTACAGGTGTGCTGCCACACCCCATCTCAGTGGCCCACATGACACGACCAGGGTTCCCCAGGTCTTTACGTTGTCAGGCACGTACTTAGACCTCTGAGCTATCTCTCTAGCCCTTAAAAGCTAAATTCCAGGGATCAAACTCAGGACCTTGCGCTTGCCAGACAAGCCCTTAAGCCACTGAGCTATCTCCCCAGCCCCCAACTTGGAATTCTTGTCCAGAAGACTAAGCTCAATAACAATTTCTAGCATTTTAAGTACAAATTATTGGGTATATATTTGTATTATATATGAAGATCAATTTGATTTTTTACCTACTAGTGTGAAAAAAACTGCATTCTAATGAAAATCAAGCTTGATATGTTGGTGTTGAAAGTAGAGTTGGGGAGTTCTCAGGCGACTGGCTTTGCTTTCTGCCAACTGACTGGCTGCCTCGAGCCCCCCGAGGCTTCCCTCAGTGCTTCTGTCGTCAACAGCACCTTCCCCAGCCTGCTGCACCGCTCTGCTTCCCAAGTGGCGGGAAACTTTCCATAATCCAGCTCGATCATAACTCGCTTCTGTTCCCACGTGGAGGGCCCTTCTGAGTTTTTAATTTTTCTCTGTGTAGAAATAAAATTCTGAGGTGAATGGTTTGGTTTGGTTTTTCAGTGTTCAGCAAAACAAAAGCCAGGGTGATAACCCGGCTGCTCCTGGAAGCCAAAGCCCCCCCTGAGCCACTGAGCGAGCGGCCTCCAGGTGAGCTCCAGCTTTTCCTGAAGCCACTGCTCACGGTGGACTCCGGCTGACCGATGGTCCAAAGCGGGTACTTTCAAAGTAGCCATATCTGTGTCTCTATCTGTGTCTTTTATCCCAGAAATGCAGCTACTTGTACAATTCCTAGAAAGATTTTTTTGGGACCAGCAGCGGCCCTGCCCAAATAAGGAAGCCAGCCGACCTAGCCAGCTGGTGTGAGCTCTGCAAGGCTTAAGGACAAGTCTCCCACCCCAGCCCGCCCCACCCCCAGCAAGCCAGACCTATGACTCCCAGGTCGGCGGGCTGAATGTCCACAGCTTGGCTCCAGGGAGCTACTCAGGTGGCTGGCAGTGCAGGGAACTTCGGATCTGCCCACGTGAATGAGTGAGCACATTTCCGTGGCTCTAAATTAATGACCCGTGGGTTCTCTTCACCCCAGCCCATTCCTCCACTGTAGCTCAAGCTTTCTCAGGGATGACAGGAGCCGGGACAGTAACTCTGCAGTGGTCAGCTGTGTACTGTCCGTCGTCAGTACCCACGGGCAGTGGTCAACAAGCAGCTTAGCTTTCTTAGAAAGAAGTTTCAGTTTCTGAGCCCTGTCCTGGGCCATCCTGACCCCGGGTCTGCACCTTTGGGACATCCTAGGTGACCACTCCCCCTTCTGGGGTGTAGGATGGGGTAGTCCTGGGGATTGGATCCAGGGCCTTCCCACTGAGCTCCCACTCTGCCCTTTTTTATTTGCGGGTCTCACTGAATTTCTTAGTTGTCCAGGGTGGGTTTGAAGTCTCGACTGTCCTGCCTCAGCCTGCTGAGTGCTGGGTGACAGGTGTGCATCCCCATGCCTGCTGTGACTTTGCTGAGCAAGTTTCTCTGTGGAGTCACCTCCCAGAGGCTCACCAGTCTCTGCTGACTCACTGTTGGCCTACAGCCCTCCCCCCCAAGTAGGTGCTCAGTAAGTGTTTGTGGGATTCCTGAGAGCCCGTGGCCCCCAAGGCCCAGCTACAGCACACCTTGAGGGGTTCAGGCAAGACTGGGGAAGCTGTCTACTGCTGCTGGGTAGTGACCCTGGCCCTGTCCCAAGGTGTGCAGTTCAGGAATATGGCCCCATCCTACTAGCATCTTGAACCGGAACGGACCAGGCTGCACCCGCCCCTCCCGCCCTTCTCAGGAATGTGCAGCCTCTCTCCTGGCTGGTGATAAAGAGGAAAGTCAGCCTCCAGCTGTGCCTCCCTGCAGGGCGGGGGTGGGCCTGGCCAGGGGCAGGCCCTGCTCTTGGGTCTGAGCCCCGTGGGCTCTGCAACCTCCCAGGTGAGGGGTCCAGCTCTATCCCCCCCTTGGCAGCATCATCCGGGCAGGTAAGTCCAGTCTTCTCCTCTGAGAGGCCCCGTTGGGAGAGGAGGGCAGGGAGATGCACACAGCAGGTGCCCCCGAAGCCACTGCCTTTGGCCAGGATCACAGGGGCAGGGCTTGGGGTGGCCAGACAGGCAGCCCAATGCCCCTGTCCTTGCGGCTGAGCTGGGAGGAGCTGGGTGCCGTCAGGGGCACAGGTGTGAGTCCTGGTCCTGTGCCCAGGCCAGGAGCAGGGCCTCATGGAGGAGCCCACTGTGGGGGCCAAGCGGGGAAGTGCATGCCTTTGGGACGGTGACTGCTCTTCTGGGCCTCAGTTTCCCCACCTCTGAGAGGAGGGCATCCTCCTGGGCATCTGAAACAGTGTCCACTCAGAACCAGCAGCTGTAGCTGGTGGTGATAGGATCTTGGCCCCTGGAGAGGACAGGGTCCTGGCGGCAGGAACATAGGTGTCTCTGGGCCTCAGCGAGCTGGGGCTGGCCCTGGCTGGCTGTGGGGGACTTTGCCCAGGATAGGGGCCAGAGGCATTTGTGGCTTAGACGCACTGGGTGTCTCTGAGCCTCATTGTTTCCACTCTTGCCATAAGCCTGGGGCTTAGGGCCTGTGAACTTTCAGCCCTCCTGCCTCAGCCTCCCAGAGCTTCAGCCTCCTGGGTGGAAGTGCTGGGCCCCAGGCAGGGCGTTCTTCAGCATGGCGGATGAGTTCCGTTCTTGCAGTGGTACAAGTTGCCCAGAGCGCTGGCAGAGAGTAGCTGCACAGGGGTGCTGTTTCTATGGCCTGCCTTAGCTCCCCAGTGCTTCAGGATAGTAATGTCAGGCTCTGCCACCAGCGTCTCTGGGATTTACTTGGAAGGAGGTGTGACCCAGGGTCTCCAGTGCTGCCCAGGACGGCGCGGCAGTGGGCTAGAAGTCACTCTGGGCAGTAGACAGGCCTGGCTCTGACCAGTGCTGTGACTTTGGGCCTTGGCAGTCTGCCTTTTAGCAGGGCATGGCAGCACACGCCTGTAATTCCGGGAGGCTGAGGCAGGAAGATACTGCCACAAGTTTGAGGTCGGCCTGGGCTGTGTAGTGAGTTCTAGGCCAGTCTGAAGCACATAGTGAGAAGGTGGGCCCTCTAACCACCCCCAGCTTGCTCTGCTGAACAGCCATGGCATTTTGGAACTGTTTCAGGTTTACAAAGGAGTGGGACCTGCACAGCCCCACTCGGTTCCTACAGCAGCAGCTACAGTACTGCAGCGCACAGGCCCAGCACTGATGCCCGCGTCAGGGCCCACGCCACGCCGGCTGGCCTGTGTGCCTTCCAGCTGGGCCCCCCTCCCTCTGAGCTCTCCCCCCACCCCGGGAACTTGTCCCCTGCCTCTGGCTCAGTGATTGTTTTGGCCTAGACTCTCGTCCTCAGCTTCTTTCTTTTTAATTTTTTTTCTTAGTTCCACTTCCGCAGTGCACAGGGCTCACGCTTGTGCAGCTGGTGCACCCACGTGAGGCCTGGATTCTGCTCACGCCCCTCTCTGCACCAGGAGCTCCCTGCCCATTGACCAAAGCTCTGGCTCCCTGTTTCTCATCATCTATTTTTTTTCTTTAGCTTTTAAAATTATTTCTATTTTGGATTTCTCACATAAGAGAAGTTGTACCGTATTTAGCCTTCTGTGTCTGAACTCGAATTTACCCTTCTTAATGGCAGAGTAGTGTCCAGTGTGAGTCAACCCAGCGTTTGCCTGATCCGCTCACCGGCCAGCAGACAGGCTGCTTCCGAGCCCACGTGGCGGCCATCCACAGCTCAGGGCGCTTGCGGCGCCAGCACCCGCTGTCCGTGGCAGCAACGCCAGCAGCTACTACCCCAGGCCCTCTTTGTGCCCCACGCCAGCCCTCCCGGGGACGCGCTCCCCAACCCCAGTGTGCTCCTGCGCCTTGTGCGGCCTTCCTGCCCCTCGCAGGCCCCAGGACGACTGCGTTAGATCAGTGCTGGGGGCGGCGGCACGCGTCGGGGTGGGACTTACCCGGGAGCCATGGTGTCCAAGGTGTCGCTGCCCTCAGCAGGTCCATGGTCTCCTTGGGCCCCACCCTGCGTGGTGAGCCGAGGGGCAAAGGGCAGAGGTACCTGTGGTTTCAGTTTTCTAGGTGTCAGTGACCGGAGCTGCAGGTGACAAGGCCCGCCCCAGTGTCACCCATCTATTCTGCAGGTGACAGAATTCTCCTGCAAGGGACAGTGGACATCTTCTCATAGATTTTAAGGCAGCAGGCAGGAGTAACAGCTCTGTGCTTGGTTTAGTTCCCTGTTGGCCAGCTGTCGGTGCCTAGTGACACCCACTGCCCTGCCTGTGGGCCGTGGCTCTTCCCTCTGTGGCAGTGTTCAGGGCTGGGGGTGTAGACACTCCTCACCCTGAGCGCCCACCCTCCTCCAGCCCACAGGGCAGTCAGGATGGGTGCCTGTTGGATGCCCCTTCCCTCAGTATCCCCTCCGGAAGGGACCAGTGCGGCCACAGTGTTGGGGTCTCCTAACGTTGGGCCACTTCTTCCTGGCAGCGTGGCCAGGGGCGTTGAGCTAATATTTGGTCTGTGGTCTACTTTGTTTGGTTGCTTACGTCATTGTAGCGTAGACCCTTGCAAGCTGTCAGCCAGGTCTGTGTCCCCCGACCTGCAGGTCCTGCCGTCATTCAGTTGTGTGTGTCCCTTTATCACTGGCCTATTGGCATGTAAGCACCCGTTCAATCGCCTGCCGCCACCCGCCTCCTGAGCGCCTCTGCTCGCACCCTTGGGTCCTACGCTCCCAGTTGTTTCCCCATCTACTGTGTCCGCGTCCTGCCATGGAGCAGCTTACGCCAGTATTTCGAGGCAGCCTCCCCGGCTGACTCCAGACACGATTTTGGGTAGTGTGATGGCCCTGCCTGCCCTGTCGCAGCCACTGAGGCTGACCTGTTGTCCCTGCCTGTCCCCTGATGACTGGGCTTGAGTCAGGAGCAAGGTCACCTGTCTCTTCCAGCTAGGTCTCTGCGGCTCAGCTCTGGGCAGAACCCAGCAGAGGGCGATGGCACCTGTGTCCTGCTCTGCGATGAGTCACTGCGTCTGGCTGCGGCTCCTCTGCCTGCCTGCTCAGGTGCCAGCAAGGCAGGCAGCCAGGGCGGGCGTGTGTTTGCTCGCCTAGCGATCCTTGCAGGGCACTCAGCCCGAGGCCTCTGTGCGGAGGAAGGGGTGGAGGGCATGCCCGCTCTGCATGGGCAGAGGAGGAGACTTGAGCTTCACTCCGGCCTGGGCTCTGGCCACACCCCATGATGTCACCCTGGAGCCATCACAGCTGGGCACAGAGTAGGGCAGGGTGTGTGAAGGTGCAGGTGCAGCTGTCACCTGTCACCTGCCATGGGCTTTGCCACTCAGAGCCTGCAGGGAAGACCTGTCTGTGAAGAGGCCACCTGTCCCTGCAGCTAGGCTGGGTCAGGGGCTGCCTGCTCTGTGCCTGAGGGTGTCCCTGCTGCAGCTGCCACCCAGGGAGCAGGACACCTGTGTTGGGTGGAGAGTGGACTGCAGTGGGAAGGGCAGGCCCAGCACTCAGGAGGCTGAAGTAGGAGTCCATGCGTTTGAGGCTAGCCTGGGCTACAGTGAGACCCTGTCTCGAAAAATAATAATTATAATGATAGTAAAAGAAAAGACAAAGTGGATGGAAGAAGAGGTTGACATCTTGTCCAGCTTGCTTTAGGGTGTGGGCCCTTTCTGCATGCCCCTCAGGCCGAACCCTTCTGCGTTTGGGGCCGACAGTGCTGGGGGTTTCCTGCGACTGCCCTGCTTTGTTGGCCTTTCAGCCTCCTGGCAGAGTGCAGTGCTGTGCCAGGCACTGGGCCCCTGAGATTGCGGAGCCCAAGGGAAGGGCTCGAAGCGCTCATGGACAAAGGGCCCTGGGTGCAGGGTGGATGGGAGGCTGCGTCCTGGCAGGGGAGGCCAGGCAGCAGCAGGGGTCCCAGTGGGGGCGATGGAGATGGAACTGGGTACGGACAGGGAGCTGGCGTGGGAGACCTCCTGGTGCTAAGGTGGGGACAGCTGTCCAGGCTGCCCATGTGACATCAGAGCTCTGGTGTCACTGGCGTGGACAGCTGGCTCTAGAAGTCCTGCTTACCCGAGGGGTGACAGTGTGGTGTGGTGCAGGTGTGGCCAGGCACCTGGGCAGCACCAGCACACTGAGAGGCCCGGAGGGGTGGACAGGGAAGGTACATGGCTTTGGCAGCAGGGACAAGGCTGGAGACTGAGGCAGGGCAGTCTGGGGTAGGAGGTGGCAGGCTGAGGGGCCTGGGAGGGGACTCAGCTCTGGCTGAGTGTGTGACACCTGAGGCTATGCTGGGAGGGGCCCAAGTGGCCTGTGCTGGCCATGCCTTCCCTGTGACCAGGCGGCAGGGAGGCCCCCAGTCCTGCCACCCCAGGTGGCCCTGAGGACCCAGGGCTCAGGTCCTAGGTGTGGGATAACTCCCTCCAGCCTGGGTTCCTTGTGTGCAAACTGAGATCCTGGTTAGCCCAGGCCAGGGTGCTGGGGAGCCGCAGGCATTCGCAGCGGCCTCGCCCCACTGTGGGACGCTGGGCTCTGTGGCCGAGGGTTCTAGGCTGAGGCTCGTAGTTCTGAGCAGGGCTGGTGGGGACCATGCAGCCACAAGGCACCCCCGTAGCCCAGCACTTATCCTATCTCCTCTGTGCACCCCATGGCCCACAGGCCGGAGGTTCAGTGGGTGTCCACCTCCCACTTCCTGTGCACACAGCCAGGCAGCCTTTCTGGCCAACTTCACACCTAGGGGCCACAAGGAGCACTGTGCGAGGAGTCCTCGGCACAGGGAGGCCAAGGGCACCTGCCCGCTGGTAGCAGAGTCAGTGACTTCCCGGGCCAGGGCCACGCCTGTCCTGGTCCCCACAGTGCCCTGAGGTCAGGTCAACTGCGGAGGGAGCCCTTTCTGGGCAGGCGCCTTTGGAACTGCTGACGGCTTCCTGTGGGCCTCCTGACTGACAGACGACCAAACGGGCGGGCCACCATCCGGCCTAGGGCCATCCGTCGCCTGCCTGGGGCCTGTGTGCTCCCTGTCCTTGTTCCCAAGGAGCAATTCCTGCAGCCTAGGACTGCTGAAGCTCCAGCATCTTTGATCAGTTCTGGCGTTGGCAACCAAGGCACAAATAACAGACACTGGCCGCTGTTCTGGTCCCTTCTGGGCGTCTCTCCAGTGCCAGCCACAGGCTGCGCCAGGCTGGGTGGGACGCAGGAATGAGGGACCCTCAAGTGCGTGGGGGTGGCGGCCTTGCCAGCCTGGAACCCAGCGTCCAGGTGGGAGTGAGCATGGGAGGGTCGGGCACCTCCTGCCAGGCTGTCCCTGCACTGAGCAGAACCCAGAAGACTGACCCGCCAGCACTGGCGACAGCAGGAGCTCTCCTGCTGGTGCGTACAGAGGAAGGTGCTTCTCCTGCTGAGCCTCAGTTTCCCCTTTTGGAAGCCTGAGGCCTGCACACTGCCGACTTGCCCTCCAGCTGGAAGCCAGTCTCCTGGGCCCTAAAGACCCCGAGGACGATCTCTATGCAGTGCCACACAGCCTCATGGCACGGGGAGGAGCAGGGACGTGAGACACAGGCTCCCTGCTGCTCCAAAGACCCTGAGCTGGTGCGGGGTAGGCCAGCGTGGCAAGGCCATTTCTGAGTGAGCTGTCCCGTGTTGATCTGAGGCTGAGCTTCCTTCCAGCCCCCTCCACCCATGCCTATCCCCATACCCTGTGAAGTCCTGGGGGCACTGGCCATACCCACAGGGTCTCCTCACCTGCTCTGCCAGGGCCCAGTGGTGACAGCTTATGGTCAGCAAAGCCTGCCACACTGTCCCCGGTGTTTCCCAGCCCCGTCTCTGTGCTCTAGAAGGACTCAGGGCACAGCAGCCAGGGCTGATGGCCAGTGAGACGGAGCAGGATCCCACCCCTGGGGCCTCCGCCATCCTGAGAGCCACCTGCCATCAGGGTCTCTCGCAGATCCACCCTCAGGCCTCCAGTCACCTGAGTGGCTGCAGCCCTGTGTTCTGGGGCACGGCTGTCTGGGCTACAGCTAGACTTACGCTGTCCTGAGCTTTCCTGCCCCTGGGACACTCCCATGCCCCTCTTGGCCTAGATTTTCTCTCTGAGACTCAGGCCCGGAGCTTCTCCTTCCAGGGTGCCCTCAGAACCTCACCCCCTAGCAGCCTCTTCGCAGCCCTCTCTCGTCTCTGCACCCATCAGTGTGGTCATCCTTGTCTCCCCTGCTGGATGGGGGCCCAGAAGGCAGAGGTGGGACACTGAGGCCCCCACTCATGAGCAGCAGGTGCAGCTCTGAGCCTTGGCAAGTGCAGTTATTTCGAGGGTCCCTCGACATGTGAGCTGCACTCCAGCTGGTCCCCAGTAGGATGGCGTGGGCCCTCTCCGGCTGAAAGCCCACTCAGGTACAGCTCACCCTGCCCCAGAGAACTGAAAATTATCTAAAAATGACAAGATCAGAAACTGTGTTTTGAGCCAGGCCTGGTGGCACATGCCTGTACTCTCAGCTCCTGGCAACTCGGATGGCTGAGAAAGGCGGATGCAAGCTTGAGCCCAGCCTGGGCGGCTTAGTGAGCCTCTGTCTAGAGACAGCAGATAGAAAGGCCTGGAGGTGCAGCTCAGTGCTGAGTGCTTGTCCAGCCCACGAGAGTCTGGGGGAGGGGGGCACTGGCTTCTGCTACGTAGCTTAATGTACAGGGCCTGGGACCCGCGCGCTGCAAGGCCTGACATCCGAGTGCTGGGTGTGCAAGTGGATAAAGCTGCTGTGGAGACCCTGGCGACCACCCCTCCAGGCACAGCAACTTCCTGGACAGGGACGGTTGGAAATTACAACCATGTAGGTGTCAGATCTCGGTGCCCACATCTGGCATTGGCAAGAGGGGAAACTGAGGCCTGGTGCCGTGACCACCAGGGCTGGGTCGAGATGGCCCCTTGCAGCCAGGCCGGGTGGCTCTGCTGTGCTACTGGTAGCCCCAGGCCTTGAGGGTCCCTGCCCCTCCCTGGAAGCCAGAGAAGCCCTGAACAGGGTTGGGGGTCCTCTGGGGGTCCTCTGGGAAAGTCCCCTGGCCTGGGGCCAAGAGCAGCTGCAGAGATAAACAGGAAGCAGGGGCTCTGGGTCTGGCTGGCCGCAGGGAGGACAAAGGCCTGGACAGGAAGTGCCTCCGGACCCTGTGTGGACACAGAGCCCGCCCGTGGCTGGGTCACCGGCGCCTACGGCCTGATAGGCAGGGGGGGCAGGTGTCCTCAGGGTACCCTCCACCAGAGGGGGTGACCCACGTGCTGGCAGCGGCCATGGGCTGGGGACAGGCCAGTGCCCTCCCCAGGGCCTGCACAGCCAGGGCCCAGGCTTGGTTCCTGCTTCTCATCTGAGCCCACTGGACACCCCGTCCCTGCTCCCCCAGTGCACTGCCAAGTGTGTGGGGAGGCTCCTGCTCCTGACCCAGTTGCAGGCTGCAACCAGTGGGAGAGTAGAGGCTGGGGCTCCCCAGGCAGGAGGACTCTTCCTTCGACCAGTCCAGGGCTACACGTGTAGGTGGAGGGTGTTTCGTGTACATGTGAGCACACAGGGTGCCATCCTTGCGCATGTATGTGCAGGAGTAGAAGGGAACAGAGAGTAGAAGAGCTCAGCAGGGCCTGGCAGCTGACAGACAGTGACTTCCCCAATCTCTGCGCTGTGTGGGAGCTGGGTGTCCCCTGGCCTTTCCCGAGGTGCCCCGGGACTGACAGTGGGCAGGCTGGTCAGGGCCTGGCACCAGTCCAGCAGGCAGCTAATGATCAACCCACCGGGCCAGGAGTCTGTGCGGCCGGGCCGCCTTTCAACCCGGCCCCCAGGCGCAGAGGAAGTAGGGCAGGAAGCAGGGGCGGCTGTGCAGTCAGCCCGGCTGTAGGCGGCCCCTGTAGGCCCGGGCCAGCTGGAGACAGCCCCGAGGGCCAGACTGCCCTGCGCCGCCGAGCCGGGAGTGGCCACCTGGTGCCGCGTCCTCCGGCCTGGCGGGCCTGGGAAGTGACTCTGGGCAGCGGAGGGCAGGTATGACTTGGGGCAGGGGCTGGGTGGGAAGGGCGTGGACCCTCCCCGCAGGCTCCAGGATCTGAGGACGCTGGCTCTCACCTTTACTTTTCAGACTGAGTAGGGTGGGGTGGGGGTGGGGATGCCTGAGCAGGGAGCCATCAGCTGACACACAGCAAGAGCGTCCCAAAACCTGAGCCACCCAGTGGGTCCCCTGCTAGGTCACCAAAGGCACAGTGTCCATGTGTGGTCCACAGTGCAGCTGTGCCAAGACCGGCCACACCAAGGCCACCCTTGTTCTCTTTATTAATGGGTGCTTTCGAGACAGGACTTCACGGTGCAGCCCAGGCTGGCCTCCATCTCAAAGCCAATCTCCTGCCTCAGCCTTCTGAGAGCTGATATTACAGGCGTGTGTCACCACGCCCACGTGCCCTTAGTCTCTTCTGTGTGAATTTGTGGGCCCAGCCTCCCAATCCCTGTCCTCCCTGTCTGTCCAGGTGTCCTCTGCCCACTCCTGGGCCCGGGCTCCTCAGCCTGGCTGTGCCCCATGCCCCCTGTGTGAGGTGACATGGCCTCCTCCTCCACTGCTGCTGCCTGTCTCTCCTCACAAGGACACCAGACCCGGGGTGGGGGCCACCCTCCTCTAGCCCGGCCCCGTCATGACCGAATCTAACTTCTGAAAAAAAAAAAAAAAAAAAAAAAAAAAAAACTCTGAATTTATAGCACTAAAAAAAAAAAAAAAAAAAAAAAATCATCCCGCCCAGTTCCTGTTCTGAGATTCCCACTCACTGAGATTTAGCCCAGAGCTCCATGTTCCCGCTGCAGACTTGGATGGGCGAGCCAGCTTGGTGCACACCTTTGTAATTCTGGCTGTCAGGAAGCTGAGGCAGGAGGATCTGTGAGTTCTCCGCCAGCCTAGGCTCTACAGTGAGACCCTCCCTCAAAAAAGCGAAAGCAGAACCAAAACTCAGGCTGGCCATGGTGCTGGGCCTGGAGCCTGAGGCTAGCTTGGGCTTGCCTCTCCTAAGGCAGCCAGGAGGAAAGATAGTCTCTGTGGGGTGTCAGGGATCCCCTAGGCTCAGCAAGCTGACCCGGGGGTGCCAGATGCACCCAAGGCTGCAGTCCGTGTGGTGCCTGGCCCGGGAGGCAGGAGCCTTCTGCCTACGCAGCTGTGGGATGGAGCCCACTTCCTCACCTCCGAGTGGGGCACATGGGTGGTTGCAGCTGTTGGCAGAGCAGGTGGGGAAACCCTCTGCTTAGGAAGCCCCTGAGCTCCACTCTGTGGCTAGCCCGGGGGCCCTTCCAGAGCCAGCCAGGTCCTGCCCAGGAGCTGCTGTCCACCTGTGTGGCCGCAAAGAGAACACTGCCTGGCTCCTGCAGCACTCAGGGACCCCTGCGTGGGCAGCGGTTGGAGCAGTGCTTTCTGCGGATGCCTCCCTCCTGTGCACAAGGACACAGGATGCTTCCCTCTGGACAGCAAGGTGTGGGCTTCCAGTTCTTGCAGGCAGGCTGGGCGGTGGGCATCTGCAGCTTAAGGAGCCAGGGTGGCCGCCCAGGGAGTGCAGAGGAAGGGGCCAAAGTCCAGGCTCAAGCTGGACTTGGGGCTGGGGGAGGGCGGCTGGTGAGGGAGCCACCACTGGAAGGAGCCATGGAGCTCTCAGGCGTGCCCAGGTGAGGACGGCATCCTTGGACAGGGGCCTGGAGGACAGGGACATGGGTCTCATCCTGGCAGCAGTACTACCCTGCTGTTGATGATTCCCGGGGCCACCTTCTGGGTCACCCTCCTTCCTTTGCATGCACAGCCCCTTCCTGCCAACAGCTGCTCTGGGGGAAGAGCTGGCTGCTTGAGGCGCAGGGTCCCAGAGAGCCATCCGGGACATTGGCGAGGGCTGATCACAAAATGACCACAGGAAAAGCCAGTAGGGTCACTTCTGCAGGCCCCGCTGTGCCCTGGTGACTCTGGGCCGAGGCCTTCACAGGGAGCTGCTGTCTGGGGACAACGGCTACTTCCCTGCTATCCCCGCAGGTCCCCCAGGCCAGGTGATGCTGCTCCCTCCAGCCAAGAGCTACTTGCCACCCAGAGGAAGCTAAGCACCGGACATGGCCAGCTTGGGTGGGCAGGGGTGTGGTCAGCAGTAATGGGGCCTCTGGGGGATCCAGGCCAAGTCCCAGTGCAGCGGGGATGGAGCTCCAAAAAGGGTCCCTGCTCAAGGGCACCCTGCCTGGCTGGTGAGATGGCTCTGCTGCCCATGCTGGCAGAGGGCTCCACAAAGCCATCCCAGGGGCGGGGCTGACTGGGAGGAGGTGGCCGTGCTAGCTCTGGACAGGCACAGAAGGGTGAAGGGCTGTGTAGGCAGCAGTCACAGCCTGTGCAAAGGCTCTGTGGTGTCTGGCAGCAGCAGCCCAAAGAGGAGTAGAGACTGGCAGAGGGTGAGGCAGGGCGTGTCCCCCACTCGGGTCATGTGCTGCACATGAGGCCCACAGCTGGACCTCGCTCCTCCTGATGCCACATGGCATCCCTGGGGCAGCTTCTCTGAGCACCGCTCTCCTCTCCCAACACAGGCCAGCCAGCCATGCTGGGCCCCTGGCTCTGAGGCCACCTCAGGACATGGAGGACCTCACCGAGCTGACCCCCACAGAGCCAGCCACCATGGGCAGGGGGCCTGGGAGTGACAGTGACACGGTGTGCAGCACAGCTGTGGGTACGCTGAGCGGAGCAGGTGAAAGCCCCCAAAGGGCAGAGGGAGTAGTTAGGACATGCAGGTGGGGGTTGTCTGAGTAATCAAGGCCGCCTGGGTGCTGTGACAAGTAACTCCACAGGCAGGTGGCTAGGAGAGCCTGCAAAGAAATGGGAACAAAGGCAGAGTCAGGCAGAGATCCCAAGGCAGACAGACAGAGGGACAGAGGGACCAGGGCCTGCAAGCCAGGGTCAGCTTTCCTGCACTGTAGTTTAGCCCATTGGGTTCATCCCAAAATCCAGAGGGCTCAGGGCTTGGGCAGCTTATTGCAGCCCTGCACAAGCAGCTACAGCCTCCTCCTGGGTGGGCTTGGGTGAGGTGGGGTAGGGACAGGGCACCGTGACCTGAGACCTGCTGTGTTGCAGCTGCGGCTCCTGCTGGCACCGAGACCCCTCCTGGACAGACGGCCGCATGTCCTACAGGTGAGCATCCTGTGCCATACCTGGGTGATGGCAGCAGCCTCCTGCTGTGTAAGCGAAGCCCGCTCACAGCACGGCTCTTTGGGGCTGGTGGCTTCTGGCTGTAGCCCATCATCTGTTCACCTGTTGCTGCGGGCATCATCCTAGCAGCCCGGGTGAAAGAGAAAGGCGGAGCCTGGGGTCCCGCAGCCCTCAAGCGCACACCCCTACTGACCTAAGGTCATAAAGGTTTCTGTCAGAGCCACAAGCTGGGGCCAGCCTTAGCTCCGGGGGACACTTGAGGTCCACATTGTGCGGTGTGCGTCCCCTGAGTGCCCGAGTCCCTGCCTGAGCATAGCTGGTGGCTACTGCATGAGATG
>NW_004524582.1:31232860-31247646 GCF_000260255.1 Octodon degus
GGCAAGGTGGCCCAGCTGGGCAGGGGTGGAGCCAGGAGCCAGGGTTCTGGCTGGCCCACGTGGGGTGTGAGGAAAGGAGCCTTAGGCTGTCTGCCACGCGCGCCTGTGCAGGCATCACGGTAACAGGGCGAGCGCTGAGTGGCTGCTCTGTGCCTCCTGCTGTGTGCGGAGGGACTTGGGCCCCCTTCCGTGTGGTTTTGGGACAGTGGCTGGGGAGAGCCTCCCAGGAGCTCTGTATTCTGCTGGGGTTTAAACCCTGTCCTTGGGGCTCCCCATGACCCAGCCCAGGTCCAGCATGTCAGTGTACCTCGAGCCTGGACGGTGGGGGTTACCCCGTCCGGGGCCAGGCTGACTGCCCGCTCCCTCGCCTTGCAGACCTGACATTACAGCTGCAGGCCGTGCGCAGGAAGAGCAGGAGCCCGGACCCTGGCCTGCAGCAGGCACTGCGGGGCCGTCTGCGCCTGCTGGAGAATGACAGCCGGGAGGTGGCACGTGTACTCGGAGTAAGCTGCTCACGGGGTCCCGGAGGGGCTGGGGGCTGGGCTGCAGGAGGGCAGAGGAGGTGGCTGCGTGGAAATCAGAGGAGAGGGGAGGCAGGGACAGCTGAGCCTGAGTGGGCATGAGGGCCTGAGCAGCACAGATGGGAAAACTGAGGCCTCTGAGCGCACCGCCCGGGCAGAGCCGACAGTCCTGGCTGGTGTTGCTCTTTCCGGGATTCAGGTGCTGCAGTGGCTGAAGGTGTAGGGGGAGAGGGGCTGAGCAAGGAGGCCGAAGGAGGAGCTCGGACCGGGTCCTCGGGCACTGGGGAGCCACAGTCGGCTCGAGAGCGAGGGAGGAGTAGGCTTGGGCCATAAAGAAACCCACTGTGCGCTGACCGTCCAGTCAGAGCCCTGTCATGCAGTGCCTGTGGGCTGTGCCCAGATACCCCGAGGCTCTGGGCATCTCCAGAGCCTGCATGTTTGTCCCCAGGAACTCTCGGCCAGGCTGCTTTCCATCCACAGTGACCAGGACCGGATCGTGGTGACATTTAAGACCTTCGAGGAAATATGGAAGTTTTCCACCTACCACACCCTTGGTAAAGCAGGGGTCCCTCCCCGAGTGGGCAACAGGGTCCCCCAGAGGACCCAGGAAGTCACTGCAGGCCTGTGCTACAGATCTGTGCTGCAGGACAACCGGTGACCTGACCTGCATGTGTGAGCACGCAGGTGCACAGAGGCCCCGGGCACGCAGGGCACAGTGACAGACCAGGCGACCACGAGTGCGGGGCTCTCTGCCCTGGGTGTGTGGGGCCTGCTGGTGACCTGTGTCCTCTCCCAGGCTTCACGCACCACTGCCTGGAGACGCTGCTGGTGGACGCCACCTTCTGGCTTCTGGTGCCCAGCGAGGAGGAGGAGGCAGCAGCCATCCGTGTCCAGGTGGCCGAGGATGCCCTGAGGCTGATGCAGGAGAGCCTCCTCCTCCAGGAAGGTGGGGCCGTGCTATGCAGCAGCCATGACCTTGGCTAGGGACTTAGGGCAAGGTGCTGGGAAATGCGGGGCCTGGCAGGGAGCAGAGGAGGAGGAGTAGCTGCTCAGAGCTCCTCGCAGCCTGGTCCACGGGGTCGGCCTCTGGAGCCCCCACCAGTCTTCGGGACACAGGCTGGGGTGTGGGGCCCCCAGCTGTGGCCAGGCTTGGTGGTGGCAGCCCGAGCAGAAAGAGCTCTGGGGGTCAAAGTCTGGCCCTGGATAACACACTTGGGGAAACTGAGACCCAGAGAAAGTCTGAGGTGGAGTCAGTCCCACAGGGCAAGTTGAGGCAGAGCTGGGACCCCAGACTCTCCTCTACTCTCCTGGGAAACCAGAGACTGAGCAGCTCATTCCTGGGGCTGGCAAGATCAGGGGCTCGTGTGGGGTGGGGGTCCACGTGGTGCTGCCTGGCAGGGCTGCCCCTGGCATGGCCACCCCACTGACAATGCTGTCCCTGCGCAGGGCCCTTCTTCGTCCTGTGTCCTGACCACCACGTGAGAGTGACACCTGGTGCCCAGGGTGCAAAGAAGGGGCCTCCACCCCCCAGATGGGCCTTGGGGGATCTCCAGGGAGAGACAACCTCAGCAGCAGGCTCCCCAGCCCCTGGCCCCAGCACAGCACCAGGGGAGCCCTTGATTCCATTCCATCAGTAGGTCCCGCCCTTGCGATCACTCCACAGCTCCGGGATGGGCCCCGGGACTCCCCAGGCCCTGGGGCGTAGGGTGCCCGCCCCCCAGCCACTGACATCGACTTGGCAGAGCTGTGCCGCGTTTGGAGGGCACAGGAGGGCAGAGGGGGTCGTGGCCTCAGGAACCCTGGCCCGGACCCCTCACGCCCCCAGTACTGAGCCACTTCAGGTTGCTCGCCCCTAGGACTGGCGCCGGGGCCGGGGGTGTGGGGGTGCGCCTGTGTGTGCTGGAGGCCCCGGGGCCCAGAGGGCACAGGCACCTCTGCCCCAACGGCATCTGCAGCTCAGACCTCTCTCCCTGCTCCAGGTGGGCTCTGAGGGTCCCCTGGGATCCCGCTCCTGATTCCGTGGGTGGACCTGGGACCCCCGACATGCTGCTGGTGGGTGAGTCACCCTTGACCTGCCCTCCCTGGGGAGTTGGGGAGCACCAGTGCCCCAGAAGTCTCAGAGTCTTCCCCGGGCCTTCCCCAAGCCAGAACAGGAAGCCAGGCTCCTTCCCGGGGTGCTCGCGCTCCCACAGGTCCTGGGCTGCCCAGCTGCACATGGGTTAGGAGTGGGCAGAGCCTGGTCACTGTCCCCATAGAGCACACATGGAACTTCACACAGGGAAGACCCCCAGCCACGGCGGGCTGGGCAGTCCCCAGGGATGTCCAGGAGCTGGAGGACCTGTGGCCGGCATGGCCCTTCTACAGCCCTCTGACGGATTTGCGAGTCAGGCTTTGACCCCAGTGAACTGGCTGCTGCTTGGCAGCCCCAGTCCCTGCAGGCTGCTGGGCCTGTCTCTGGGCCAGGAGGGGCTTGGACTGTGGGGCCGGGTCTCTGGGGCTCTGTTTCCCATCTGCAGCTTTTGGTAAACATGCGCCTGTGAAGCTGGGCGTGGTGGCTCAGGCCTGTGATCAATCCCAGCACTTGGAGGCTGAGGCAGAAGAACCCCAGTGAGCTGCAGGCCAGCTGAGCTACATAGTGAGACCCTGTCTCAGAACACACCCCCTCCATCTTGTGGGAGCCATGCCTCCTTCCAGCCTTACCAGGCAACCTTATCGGGGAGCCTGTGTGGGCAGAGGGGACCTTCTGTGCCCTGTGGCCCCACCCCGACCTTGTGTCCCCTCCTGCAGGCCGCGGCCGGGCCTCCGTGGTGGCCGACTGGCAGAGCTCGGGCCCCGAAGAGCTGTCCCTCCGCACCGGCGACCTCCTGGAGCTCCTCAGTGCCCAGATGCCTGGCCTGCCCTGGTGTGTGGGCCGGCACGTGGCCTCAGGCTCTGTGGGTTTCGTGTCTACAAGTGTCATCCGCTTACAGGAGCCCACATCTGAGTGAGTGACTGAGACTCCTTCCTGAGTCCGCCCCCACTGCTCTGCGATCACCTGGCTGCCGGCACCCTGATGACAGACCTGCACACCTGCACGTGCCCGCGCAGCCCACCCAGGCCCCTCTGTCCTTTCTGCAATGCTGGTGGCAGGGTGTGCCCGGAGACGGATTGCCCTGGTGTTACCCCCTGGGGGCTCACGGTGCAGACCTCCAGGCCTACGTAGTGCCAGTGGTTGGTGGCCTATGTGCTTGGAGGCGCAGGGCCCTTTCTGTCCCCTTTTCTGCTGGCTTCTGCATCCCCACGAGCCCCGCCTATATCCCTGTGGCCTCCTCTTCAGTGTCTCTGGCTCTGTTTCCTGTCTCGGCGGGTGCCTGCACTGGCTCTGAAGCTGCCCCGCTCCTGCCTGCCCTAGTCCAACCACCGCATCCACACAGACCAGCTTCCTCAAACAGCCAGTACCGGGGGTCCCAATAATCATGAATTTGGGGACACTTCTCAACCCTGTGAACCATGTCACTCCCTTCACAAAGCCCATTGAAGCTCTGCCCTGGCTTTTGAGGCCCTGGTGACCCTCAGTGTCAAAGGCCACCGCTCACCATCCACTTGCCCCAAGCCCAGCTAGGCTAGAAGGCTTGACCCGATTTCTCAGTGCTGGGGACTGGGCCCCGAGCAAGTTGCCCCAGGTTGGGCTTGAACTTGCAATTGTCCTGCCTCAGCCTCCAAGAATGTGAGATCTCAGGCATTCACCAACGCATCAGCGGCCTGCTCCTTTGTAACAAGGCTGAGTTGACATGTCTGACCCTCTACCTGTTAGGAGGGCCCCAAGTTGCCAGTAGCAGCTCCATTCCTGGGGACGCTGTGCCCAGGCCAGCTCTGTCCCCTGCACGTGCACCCACCCTATCTGTGACATGCCTGTCCCTAGGCCCCAGTGGAGGGACTCCCAGGGGAGCGTTTCCTGGTCACATCCATGTCACCAATGCCCAGCCCTGGCCACCGGCAGGGTGAAGCTTTGGGTGGTCAGTGACACGCTGTGGCACCCGGACGGAGCTGCTTCCCAGGGTGTTTCCCACCTTGGTCCCAGGGCCTGGAGGACGTGGCTGTGTGGACGGTGTCCTTACCATCCTGCTGTCTCTGGGGCTGCACCTCCCACAGTGAGACAGCTCCAGTGCCCTGTGCCATGCTGGACACTGCACAAGCTGCCCCTCTCGAACCAGATCTCAGTGCCTCGTGCGTCCCCCTTCCTTCTGCCCCTGGTTAGGTCAATCTACGTCCATGCTCCTTGCCTCTGTCCATCAGAAGCCAGGCAGCTGTGAGGCCCAGGGTTTCCCAAAGATGTCCCCAGCGGCGCCGTCACAGATGGTCCTGCCCAGGCAAGAGAAAGGGCTGTGCTCTACGCCTCCCCAGCTGAGATGCCTGCACACCTTTCTTCTTCCTGCCGACGTGTGTCTTATTACCTGACCTCTAGCTGCCTTTTCCTTCCGACTCTCGAGGCCTGGCTGGTTGCATGGCACAGGCGTGGGCCAAGCCATGGCCAGCAGGCCCATGTGGGGTGGTCAGATCCACCCCCTGCCTGGCCTAGAAGAGGGATAGGACCGGTGCCTTTGGTCCTGTTGCAGCCCGAGAAGCCCCCACGGTGTCGCTCGCTCACTCAGCAAGCACTTGTGACGCTGGATCCCAGCCCCTCATAATGTGGGGCGAAGTCCTCCCACGGGGGCGGCCATGTGCATCCTGGTGGGCTGTCATCAAGGTCACGGCGCTTGCAGGCCTTGTTCAACTCTTGCCAGCTGGTCTACTCATGCCCACATGGTGGGAAATTCCCCAGCTGCGGCTGTCCCTTCCCTCCCTCCGAGGCGGTTTCAGTCTCTTTCTCTTTGGACACTGACATTTAGGCACAAGACCGTCGTTCTGCGGAATGTTCCAGCCCACCTTGGGGCGTTCTCCATCACGGAGGCATAACTTGCCTCTCCACTTATCGCTTCCTTTCTCTGACCCTGTGGGGCACCTGCTAGCCTTTTCTTTGTTTTCTGCCTGTGGCACATGCCAGCACAGGCTGTAGGAGCAGCAGCGCCACTGTCATGCAGCTTCCCAGGTGAGGGGGCGTGGGGGGGCTGGGAAGGCTGCACAGAGCTCACTGCCTCACAGCCTCTGGCCTCCTCTGCTCCTTCGTGTCTGCTCCAGGCCAGGCCAACATCCGCTGGAGGGAAGAATCTGTTGTTGCGTCTCACTCTAGTGTGTGGGGACCGTGGGCGTAGGAAGGGTCTTATTGTGATGTGTTTACTTTTGTCAAAAGACAAAACGACCACTTTAGTTACAAACCTAACTGGCCCGATTCAGAGGGCGCAGGGCAGCTGCCCCCGGGCAGGAGTGGGTCAGCAGGCTTCCAGGGTGGGGACGGAGAGACACAGGAGGGAGACAGAGGCCATGGTCCTTGGAGGCCTCTCTCCACAAGGGCTAAGGCAGAGGAGATGTGGTAGGATGCCGGAACCTGGCCTGTATCGCCTGACCCTGGGAAGGCCCACGAGCTCTGGTTCCACTCGGAGGTCCACCTGTTAGCACGAGCGACACCTTCTTGGCTTGTCCTTCGGCACCTCCTGTGTTTTACTTCACACTGCAAATGCAGGCGGGGTTTTAAATAAACCTCTTCATTTTTTCCAGGCTGGAGGGCGCCATCTTCCTGGGTGAGGAGGAACGGTCATTCTTCAGCAGCCAGGGATGCTTTTCTGCAGAGGATGCCCGGCAGCTGCTGGACAGGACATCGGGCAGGGACATATGCTCCATGTACCGCTTGGGTAGGTGCGGGTGGCCGGAGTCTCAGGACCCGTGTGGTAGCTGCAGAGAGTTTCCCAGGCAGAGTCCTGGGAGGGCAGCGGCAGGGTGGAAGGGTGTGGAGCACGTGGCTTTGCATGTGGTGGAACCGAGGGTGTCCGCTAGGTGCAGGCTCGTTTCACCTGGCCTGTGGGCAGTGCTGGGTTTATCCATCTTCACTGTCCAGGACAGCAGGTTGACATTTCTGGTGCCACCGGCTTGGCGCTGGGAACAGGGCAGGTGGCTGAGGCTCCATGCTGCCTGTGGGCTGAGCTGGGGTCTTTCTGCTCAGCAGCCCCAAGTACCCACCTCCCCTGGACACGGGGAGCTCAGGGACCTGGCTCCAGCAAGGCCAGCAGAGGGAGGCCCACGGGAACCTGGCCCTGGCTTGGCCTGGTCGGCTCCTCTCCCCTCCTGAGCTAGCACCTGGCTCGGCTGGCCCCTGGAGTGTCAGGAGCCACAGGGAAGCCACCTGGAAAGACAGCACCGTCCTGCCTTACCTTGAGTGGGTGAGGATGCCTATGCAGGAGCAACCCACAGGAAAGACTCTGTCCAGGAGAAGGGCAGGGCGAGGGTGTGGCACGGGGCAAACCAGGCACCTGGCCCCCATGATGTGCGGGCACCGTACCCAGGTCACACTTCATCCTGCCACAAGGGCTGAGTGCAAATGTGCACACCACGTACCATTACCACGCACACAGGTCATGCATGTGCTGCAAGCATGGGTGCCCACACACATCCACACACATGCAGCAAACCCCGCTGGTGCACATGCATACATGTATGCAGTCCATACAGGTATGCGTACACACTCATGTATACACACAAACATGCAGTCACACAGGTACATGCCTATCTGCACATGCACGTGCATAACTGATACATGCATGTGCATGCATGACCATACCCAGCCCTGTGATACATGCATGCGACACACATGGCACACATCACGAGCACGCAAGTACCCGTCTATGCACACACATATATGAATGTATGTGTGCACACAGGAAGAGTACAATACATTCCTAGAACTTTTTACCCTGCTTGGTGACATACATTGCCCATCCCCCCCCCTTCCCCCTCTGGAATGTTAGCTTTAAACTCTTCAGACCTCACAGATGAGTTTCTCCTCCTAAGCGGGCAGGCTTAACTCAACCTGTGCATGCGCACTGGGGCTCAAAGCTTTCCTGCTTTTGCCGGGCTCTTGGGAGCCAGAGTGGGGCCCTCATTGGGTGGAGCACTGTGGGCTGTGGGTGAAGCAGGACATTTCTCTGGCCCAACACCTGTTATCACAGTTTATGGCCCTTCAGGCTTTGCACAGCTTTTCCTCATTGGGTTTCTATGGCAACCTAGCACAAGCATCAGCTGGTCCCAGGAAGCGGACACTGAGCTAGGGAGGTGACCTCCCTGGGAGAGCCTAACAGTGTGGGGGCGACTCGGCTCAGATCTGTGTGGCTCAGCTGCTGCCATGTACGGCCTGCTGGGGCATGAGGGCGCCTCGGTGCCAGTGTGACCCCCCCCCCCCAGTGAACAGAGGGATGGAGGCATGTGGGGACAGACTGCTGGCCCTCTCACAGGCTCGGGACCCTGGAAGAGCCAACTTCTCCCGAGTGGGCTCTGGTGGCCAATGCTCCTGTCCTGTGTCCCAGAGGGAGATGGTGATACCTCTCTCCCTTCTCAGATAGACTGGAAGAGGCTGAGTGTGCACAGCCACAGGAACAAGGTGAGTACTGCTGGGGCCTTGGGGTCTTCAGCCTGCGGCCTTGGGGGTATGGATGAAGGCCACAGAGCTGGGTACAGCGGATGCCAGGAGGCAGCGTCATGCTGCTCCTTGGGCTAGGATTTGGAACCTTAGGCAAGAGAGGAAGCCCCTGGGGCCACTCCAGTCCCTGGAGGTCCCAGGCCTTTCAAGATACTCTCCCCCACCCTGTAGCCCTGTCTCCCCATCTGCCTGGTGGGGGTGGGGGAGACTGGGTTGGCAGTTCCCTGAGAGTGAGCCCAGCTGGGTACCCAGGGACCATGCTGCTTCTGCCCAGGTGCTGCACACCTGCAGGTCCCTGGCAGAGGCTCAGGGAGCATCCAGCTGTCCATACTGGGGCAGCAGCAGGAAGCAGCCTAGGGGCTCCCATGGGAGGTCTTAGCTAGCTTGGCAGGGACAGACCCACTCCTAGACCACGTGTGATTATTCTCTAACACCAAGGCTTTGCACAGCGGCAAAGGGACAGCTTGCTTTGAAGGCACTTTTTGTGTGAACTCGTAGCCTGTTTGGTCCTGGTGCTCCCAAATAATCCCTGGGGGGAGGCCTGTGTTTTTCCAGCAGGAAACGCGGCTGGTTTGCACTTTCCCAGAGAGGGAAGGGCTTGGCTTTGAACCCTCCCAGCTAGGGTGGCCCCAGAGTCCCGAACCAACCATCTCTGCTGTAGACCGGCCCTTCCTACAAAGCGCTGGCTTTGGTCCTGCTTTGTTTTGTTTGGTTTTGGTGCCGGGGATGGACCCAGGACCTCCCACGTGCCAGGGTGCACTCTACCCTGTGCCCCATCCCCACCCAGTTTTGTCCGTTTTGTGTGGTGGTTCTGAACTGAGGCTGATCAAAAGCTCTGACTGCCATTGATACGAAGCCTGGGCTGTAGTGCTGGGTACAGACTGGCCAGGCGGCTTCCATCCTCTCGGGTAAGGGACCTTCGAGGGGCCTCTGAGGACAAGCACGTGTGGAGGGGAGGGAATGCCAGATTTGTCCTCAACCATGGGGCCATGTCTGTCCTGGAGCCCTAGTGACCAAGTCCCAGGCCCTCCCATGACCTCTAGTGATCCCACAGCCCAGCACAGGGTGCAGTGACTCTAGGAGGGCACTGGGGCAGAGACCGCAAGCTCCGGCACAGCCTGGGCAGGGCTGTGGGAGCCGGGCCTGTGTTAACCAACGGTGCCTTCTTGTGACCTGCAGAGGTGCCGGCCGCTTCCCCAATCCCAGAGCCTCGAGAGACCCTGCAGACAGTGCGGGGCGTCCTTCAGCAGTGCAAGGGTTGCCTGGGCCGCCCCACGGAGCCAGTACTCTGGGACTCCCCAGCAGCTTCCCATAGCTGGAGCCCTCCAGCGCCCGAGGAGCTTCCCTTCCGCCTGGATGACGAGGACGGCTGGGCCTGCCCCGGGGCCCTGGGCTTGCTGCTGCAGTTCCTCAACGCTCCCGGCTATGAGGCCAGCTTCCGTGGCCTCTATGATGCCCCACTCTCCTGGCTGAGCAGCCTGTCCACCGGCAGCACCGACGAGGAAGAGCTGGCTGACCACCTGGCACAGGCCCGGGGGCTGGCTAAGAAGGCTGGGCTCAGCATGGCCCTGGCCAGGCTCTGCTTCCTGCTGGGGCAGCTGTGCATCCGGAGGCTCAAGCTGTCCCAGGCCCGGGTGTACTTTGAGGAAGCCCTGGGGGCCCTGGGGGGCAGCTTCCGGGACCTCTTCCTGGTGGTGGCTGTGTACACTCACCTGGCCAGCATCTATCTGAAGCAGAAGAACAGGGACAAGTGTGCACAGGCAGTGCCCAGGGCTGCAGCCCTGCTCCTAGGGACATCTGGCCCCACAGGCAGCACCGAAGCCGAGGCTGAGCTCCTGAAGTTTGCCCTGCGCCGGGCCATCGTTGCCCAGAGCCCACAGGCTGAGGCGCGGGCCTGTTTCCTGCTGGCCCAGCACCACAACCGCCTCAGGCAACCCGAGGAGACCCTGCCCTACCTGGAGCGGCTGCTGGTTTTGCACAAGGTCTTGGGGACCCTGCGTGCGGCATGGCCCATGGACTGCTACCTGCTCCTGGCGGACACCTACAGCAGAAAGTGCCTGCCCCACCTGGCACTGAGCTGCGTCAGGGCAGCTGCGCTGAGCACAAGGGGGACGCTGGCCGGCTTCCTGCGCAGCGTGGACCTGGTCCTGCAGAACGCTCCCCAGCTGCAGGCCCAGAGCAGGGCCCCCAGCCCTCCCGCACAGATGGCCCATTACCTCAAACAGGCACTGACCTCCCTGGCCGATGGCCCTGGGCAGGCGCTGCGTGGTGCCCTCTGTGCCAGCCTGGCCCAGCTGCACAGCCACCATGGACAGCGCAGCCAGGCCATCGCCTTTATGACTCAGGCGGCGGATGCTGATGCCACGGCTGGGGCGCACCGTGTGGTAGGCCATTTGGTGGCCCTTGCCTGGCTGCACATGCTCCAAGGACAGAGCCTGGTGGCCCTGGACATCCTAGAGTCTGTCCTGGATGCAGCCGTGGCCAGTGAGGACCAAGAGGGTGTGATGGCCAACATGGCGGCCATGGCCCTGAAACGGATGGGCAGAACCCAGCGGGCAGCTGAGGGCTACTACCGTGCCCTGCGCATAGCCCGGCGCCTGGGCCAGCGGCAGAACCAGGCTGTGGTCCTGGCCAACTTCGGGGCCCTGTGTCAGCAGGCAGGCGCTGGCAGGCTGGCCCAGCACTACTTCCTCGAGGCCATCAGGGTCTTCTCCTCACTGCCCAGCGCAGAGTGCGGCCGGGACTTCACGCAGGTGTTGCTGTGGGCGGGCCACCTGTACACCCGCCAGGCCCTCCTGCAACAGGGCAAGTGCTACTACCTGTGGGCGTTTCTGGTCGCCATGGAGACAGGCCAGCTGGAGAGTAAGTGCCACCCCAGCCCTGCCCAAGCCCCCTGGGTCTGCGGGGGGCTCTTGGCTTCCCAGAATGGAACCATGGTTTTCCCGAAGCTGCTCAGAGCATACCTAGGGACGTGCTGAGCGCCCACAGCCGGGGCTGGGTTTCCACCTCCAAGATGCTGGCTGGTGGACACTGGCAGATGTCCGCAAGGCCTGTGTGGCAAACCGTCCCCACATGGGGCCAGACCCAAGGGCTGGGAGGGCTGGCAGTCCTGGGGCACACGCAACTCTCACCTCCTGCAGCAGGACCGGTGGCCTTCCCTGTTCCTCCGTGGAGGCTCAGGCCTCTGCAGCCAGAAGGAATGTTGGTCCCCGCTGCCGGGGCTCCAGGCGTTGCTGCAGCCTCCGCTCACTGCATGCCCACTCCTACGCCCTCTGCCTGGAGGACCCTGAGGCCACAGAGAGGCTCCCTGGTGTGCAGGCAGGGCCTCTGTCAGGGGTGCCACGCAGGGCCCTGGGGCCCCAGGCTGTGCTTTGGCTGTCCCGAGGGACACTGGGGCACCATCCAGTGCTGCAGCATTCTTACCGTGGCTGTGCGCAGTGGGTGAAGATGAGGTGGGATGAGCGGGCTGGCAGAGGCGGCAGGGGTCCAGGCATGGGGACAGCTGGGAGCGTGCCCGAGGGTCAATCGGGGTTGCAGGACAGATCTGACCAGAGAGTGCTGTTCATCCTCTCTGCCCTGGGTCCTTGTCCACCCCCGGGATCGTTTATGGCTCCGATACGAGAAGGCTTGGCTCAGCCCCCCCCAGGGTCCCGGGGCCCTGGCCACCTCTGCTCATTCCTGAGCACAGGCCCCTGCAGGGACAGAGCTATAGGGAGTACGCACAGGACCAGGCCGTGGAGAGAGGAGGGTGGTGGCCAGGGCCTTCCGCCCCAGCAGTAGTCTTGAGGGACGGGTGGCTCTGACAGGAGGGGACCCTCCGAGTCCTCAGGAGGTCCCAGCCACCTCCAGCAGGTCCTGGCCACATGCGCCTGTGAGCCTAGATGCTAGAGTCAGACCTGGAAGCGCGGAGGAGGACCTGGGAGCTGGGGACCCCTGGCTGCCCGCCGCTAGCCGGCCGTGTGTGCCCAGGAGTGGCTCCCCGCCCCGCCGGCTGATTTCCAGGGCTCGCTCCTGCCCTGCGCGCACTCCTGGCCTGGTGTTAACAGTTTGCGTCATCTCTGCTTTCTTCCCAATCAGCCAGGTGAAAGGTTTGCCCGTGTCCTCGTCATCTCCAGGAGCCAGCTTCTGGTTCCATGTTCTTCTTCTATTCTCTGTGTTCTCATTTATTATTTCTTCTCTGATCGTCTTTATTTTCTTCCTTTGGTTCCCTGTGAGACTAACTAACTCTCTAGTTTCTTAAGGCACAAATTTAGGTTCTAGTTTTGAAAGTTGTTCTTTCTTTTTTGTGGTAGTGGAGCTGGAAGTCAGGGCCACACTTGTACTAGGAGAGTGTGCTGCCGCTGACCTGCGTCCCCAGGCTTGCTAACTTCTATGCAAGACAGGATCTCACCAGGTTGCCCAGCCTGGGCCTGCACTTTCAATCCCCCTGCTTCAGCCTCCCAAGGAGCTGGGTGGCGGGCATGTGCCCCTGTGTCTGGCAATTTTTTTTTAAGACAGGGTTTCACTATGTAGCTCAGACTGGCCTTGAACTCACTATGTAGTCCAGGCTGGCCTGGAACTTGTGTCAGTCCTCCTGCCTCAGCCTCCTGAGTGTGGGGTTACAGGCAGGCATGCACCACCACACCTGGCAATCTGTTTCTGATTCCCTTTTCACTCAGCATAAGTAAAGAACATGTTCTGTGTGCACCCAGCCTTTTCTTTTTGCTGAGATACAGCCTGCAGCCCTCCATACGGCCCGGCTGAAGAGGGCTGATTGCCAGCAGGTGTTTCAGGGCTGCGTGTTGGGTCCAGCTGGTGTGGAGTGGGGTGAAGCCTTCTGTTTCCTGGTTGGTCTTTGGGTGACTTCTAGGGCAGGTCTCCCTGCCATTCGGCACTAGTTCCAGTAGCAGCCACTGAACCTGTGATTTGGAGTTAGATGGCTCTGGCACTGGAATGCAGGTCCTGACTGTGCCGCCCACCATGTGGCCTTAGCCCGTGGTTGTCTGTGTTGCTGCCCTCCAATTGTCCATGTCCATCTGCGGGAGGAAAGTCACACCCTGGCCCTTGGCTCAGGCTAGAAGTCGTCCCCGTCCTGGCCACAAAGGGTGGCACCTGGCCAGACCCCATGAGTGGGATTAATCATGATGGTTAACGATGGTCAGTGCTGTCCCTGGGCCCTGCCCAGTGTGCCACCCCTGGGTCAGGCCTCGTAGCCAGTCTCTGGGTTCAGTTTCCGCATCTGCGAGGACCTGGAACAGAGGCGTGGAGAGGACAGAGAGCCCCCACCAGAGCTCTGGCCGCATACCTGGCCACTGCGGGGCTTTGCAGTGACAACTTCCTTCTGCACGCAGGCCAGCTGCAGGCCGTCCAGCATCTCTGCCACTTCTACAGCCGCATTGCACCCGACGAGGCGCAGTGCGCCATCTACCTCGAGTTCCAGCTCACACTGGCCCGGAGGACAGCTGACAAGGTGCTGGAGGGGCAGCTCCTGGAGGCCATCAGCCAGCTCTACCTGTCGCTGGGCACCGAGCGGTAAGGGCTAGGGCCACGGTGGTGGCCAGTACAAATCGCCCCTCTGCTTGGGTCCACAGGCACTCTTAGTGTCAGCGATCCCTGACCTGCAGGGCTGGCTGGGGTTGTCCTGGCTACTGTTTGTGACATGGGCTCGGCTCAGCCTCCCCCTGGATGCCGAGACCCCATTTCTGTTCCTGTACCTCCACTGCCTACCAGCTCATCCCTTCAGGAGCAAGGCACAGAATTCCAGGCCAGCCTTCCCGCCCGAGCAGTGTGTTTACTTGCTTGTTGCAGTACTGGGTAATGAACGCAGGCCCTTCCCACTAAGCTGTATCTCCGGCTCTTTTTTATTTTTGAGGCAGTCTCATTAAATTGGTAGGTTTCTCGAGCTCCTCCTGCCTCAGCCTCCCAGACTGCTGGGACGATAGGTGTGTGCCACATGCCCTGCTTGTGGTAGCTCTTATAAGCTGACCTCGGCCTGCGGTGAGCTATCAGCTGTTGGCGCAGCTTGTCCCCACAGACACAACAGTGGCCCTGTGTTCTGCAGTTTCTGAGTCTCAGGGTCAGGTCCCAGGCATGTCACTTTACGTGACCAGCTATCCTGACCAAGCCTCAGGCCCGGCAGAAGCTGCGCTGTCTGGCGTGGGGACTCACTGAGAGCGGGAAAAGAGCCACATGTCCCTGGGGCTGCACTGCACCATGGGATGGGCAGGGGCCAGTGCCATGCTTCCCCAGTGCAAGGACCCCCTGTATGCTGGGGAGGGCAGGACACCAGCTGCAGCAGAGGGTCCCTTTGGTCCCCATGCACCAGGCATGTCTGTCAGCACTACCACAGGGGAATGAGCAGAGTGACCCACAGCTCTGGTTGTGACAGTCTTGTCTACTTTCAGGGCCTACAAATCCGCTCTCGACTACACCAAGCGGAGCCTGGGCATATTCATCGACCTGCAGAAGAAGGAAAAGGAGGCATATGCCTGGCTGCAGGCAGGGAAGATCTACTACATCCTGCGCCAGAATGAGCTGGTGGATCTGTACATCCAGGTGCGGGCCTGGGTGCGGGCTTGGGTGGCAGTGAGCAGGTGAATTCACTCAGCCAGCCAGCCAGCCATTCATCATCTATTCATCCATCTACCCATCTATCCATCCGTCCATCCACTCATCCACCCATCCATGTACCCATCCACCCACCACCCACCCACCCATCCATCCATCCATCCATCCATCCA
>NW_004524582.1:31248162-31251676 GCF_000260255.1 Octodon degus
CCACCCATCCATCCACCCACCCATCCACCCACCTATCTACCCATCTACCTGCTCACCCTTCCACCCACCCATCCACCACTGAGCATCCATTGCATGCTGAGGAGCTGGTCTTTCCCCTCTGCCTCTGACCCCTTCAACCTCCCCCAGTGCTCAGCATCTTGGATGACAACCTGAGCTCCTCAGGCAGAGACATGAGCTTTTTAGGGTGCTTGTACCATGCTGGTACACAGCAAGTGCCCAATAAGTGTACGAGTGACCTGTCCACTTAGAGACACCCAGAAGAACTTGCTTAGCAGTGCATGGAGCATGCTCTGGAAATGCATTAATCACAGAAGCTGTCCCCTCATCACATGACCTGAACACAGGGCCTGGCCCTGAGTTGATTTTGTGGATGCTGTGCCCCTCTGCTGAGCCAAGGGCTGAGAGGAGATGGGGTCTCTGTGCATGGTCTTGGAGGGTCTGGGATGTGGCAGGGCTGGGGCCTGGTGCCCAGCTGGAGAACAAGGTGGGGGTGACCAGCAGATGCAAAGGCCCAGAGGCTCCAAGGAGCCTGCTTCTGCCTCGAAGCTGTGCACAGCTGGCTCTAGCTGGATTCTGGGCAGGGACTAAGCTCTCGCCCACTCCATGAGGCACCTGTTGGGTTCCTACTATTCGCCCCGCAGCATGGGAGGCAAGAAACTGGGCCCATCCTGTCTATGGAGCTGAACTGGCTGGTGGGACAGTAGGTGGCCATGGCCAATCATGTTCTCTGAGGGCTCAGGAGGTGGAGGTGAGGGGCAGGAGGTGGTGGGCACACAGGTGCCAGGCAGGAGTGCCCGGTGTGGGCATGGTGGAGGCCAGGCCAGAGTTCTGCCCATGCACCTTGCCAGCCCATACCTGTGGGTACTTGGGGTCGTCATCCTGGGGCCGAGTGCTAGAGTACAGGAGAAGGCTAAGGCTCTGAGCCTGACACCCAGTTCCCAGTGTGCTCCCCACTATGCAGGTAGCACAGAACGCAGCGCTGTACACAGGGGACCCCAGCCTAGGGCTGGAGCTGTTCGAGGCAGCCGGAGACATCTTCTTCAATGGGGCTTGGGATCGAGAGAAAGCTGTGTCCTTCTACCGGGTAAGCAGAGCTGTGTGCCCTCGATGGGGGCGCCAGAGGACCCCAAGCCTCCCCAGATGAACGTGGGTCTCCACCAGGCAGATGAGGAAACTGAGGCTCACAGAGGCAGTAGGATGTACCACGAGTGGGGGACCCAGGCACCCCTTTCCTCTGTCCCAGTAGCTCACCAGCAGCTAGGCCCCGGATTCCCTTCAATGTGCCTGCAGCTGGGGCCTGCCTCGTGGGCAAGGACAGGAGGCCTCCCGGCTCCAGCTGGGGCTGTCAGCACTCTCTGAACCATTGTTTCTCCTGGGCCCAGGCAGTGTGCAGACCCTACAGGAGGGTGAGGGTACCCCGCCTTGTGTGGGCCTGGCCTGAGCTCTTCCTCGGTGTGGACAGGACCGGGCACTGCCCCTGGCCATAACCCTGGGGAACCAGGAGGCGGAGCTGCGGCTGTGTAACAAGCTGGTGGCCGTGCTGGAGACGCCCCAGGAGGGCTTGGAGTTCGCCCGTGAGGCCCTGGAGCTCAGCATCACCCTGGGTAAGCCGGGGTGCTGGGCCCTCCCTCTCCTGTCCAGGCGCCCGAGGTCAGATCTGACCAGCCAGCCCTGAAGCCCAGACCGCCTCTCACAGCATGGGTGAAACTCTGTGTGGCCTTCCTGCCTCTGCCCTGGCCTACCACAAGTGCCCACACAGTTGCCATATGTCCCAGCTTCTACCTGTTCCTGAAGATGTCAGGCTGGAACTCTGTGATGGTCCTTTCCTGATGTCCCTTCCCAGCCCATGCAGTCCCTGCTGCTCCCTGGCTGCTGAAGTCTCTATCCTTTAGTGCCAGGCACCAGTGTCCTACACCGTGTCTGAACCCTGCTCTGTGGGCTGTCTCTGGGCTCTGCCTGCAGCCTCCACACACTGGCCCTGGGGGGCAGGATGTGAGGACCAGTGAGGCTGAGGGAGGGCCCAGGGCTCCAACAGGAAGAGACACTCAAGGTTGTGGGCCCTGTCCATGACACGCGGGTGGGGCCATTGCCTTGTACCTTCTGGGGGTCCTAGTTAAGAACCATGAGGGAAGCCACCCCATGTGGGTGACTTCATGCAAGCACAGAGCAGGGATGTTGCCCAACACCAAGGTATAAGGGGAGCAGACACAATCACCCCACTTTCCGAATTGGAAAGTGAGTCGGGACCGGAAGTGATGGGCCATGCCTGTAGGCTCAGCCCCTATCTGCAGGTCACATCCCCACACCCGCCCTCCGCCTGCTCACCCCAGGTGACCAGCTGAACGAGCGCGTGGCCTACCACCGGCTGGCCGCCCTGCACCACCGGCTGGGCCACGGCGAGCTGGCCGAGCACTTCTACCTCAAGGCGCTGTCGCTGTGCCGCTCGCCCCTGGAGTTTGAGGAGGAGACCCTGTACTATGTGAAGGTGTACCTGGTGCTGGGCGACATCATCTTCTACGAGCTGAAGGTGGGCGCAGGGACCCACCCTGGCCTTGGAACACTGGCAGCTGCCATGCTGGCTAGGCCACGCCGGGGAGGGCTTGGCACAGCAGGGGCTCTAGCTGGGGTCCCTGCATGCAGTGATGCCAAAGCGTGCCTTGACAGTGGAGCAGGAGTTTAGATGTGAGCCTGGGGGAGGACTTGAGGGCCACCGCCCTGTCCCAAGCCACAGCCCCCCAGCTGCCCTCTGCTCCCAGAAGCCCCTTCCTGGAGCCCCAGACGCCTGCTCGCCCGGCCACTGGGCAGAGAGCCAGGGTGGTACGCCATCCTGCGTCACAGAGAGGGACACTGAGGCTCGGGGAGGGAGCAGTGTCCGGTGCAGCCTGGCCTAGAGTGCTTGTCCGGTCAGTGCTGCAGGGCCACCGGCTGAGGAGGACCTGCAGTGTCCGCTGTCATCCCGCCACCACCAGCCCAGCCCAGCCCCAGCCCAAGCCTGGCAGCACAGGTGCCTTTGCCTGTCCCCAGTCTGTGGGTGGTGGCCGTGCACTGGCGTCACCTGCTGGTCAGAAGTGGTCCCTGCAGCCTCCGCTGTGGCAGTGCCCACCACCCTCTCTGCTCACCCTGGAGGAAGGAAAGGGCTGGGCTGCTGCTGGGAGCTGAGGTCAGGCCAGACTGGGTGGGTCGAGAGCCAGGAAGTTCCCCCACTTCCTTCCTAAGGCCTCGGCACCGTGTTCAGCCAGGCGCTGCTCCTGCGATCGTGCTGGGACATCCCTGTGCCTGCATAGGGAGGGGCAGGACAGGGCCACAGAGGATGCTGGACAGGGCTGTCTGACTTGGTCACCTTCAGTCTGTAAGGATGACAGACTTCTGTCTGTAGCCAGATGAGGGAGGTGTGTGTGTGTGTGTGTGTGTGTGTGTGCACGCGCGCGTATTGGTGAACCTGAGCTGGTCCTCACCTACGTGTGCACACACATGTACACACACACACACACAC
>NW_004524582.1:31252201-31253537 GCF_000260255.1 Octodon degus
GGACATAGGCTTGAGGTGCAGTTGTGTCTGTGATGGAGTATGGAGGGGAAAGGGTATCACAGCCCACCTGGGATTCCCAGGAGAAACCCAGGGACAATGCCTGCATGAGGTGCTCTTGCTGGGCCTGCAAGGGAGGCTTGGGCCATGGGTGCAGGTATCCACATTGCCCCAGGATGCCTGGGTGGCTCACAGCCCACCCACAGCCTGCGCCTGGGCGCCCCCACAGTCAGCCAGCCCTGCACCCAAAGGAGACAGCAAAGGCCCCGCAGACAGGGAGCACGGGAAGCTGAGAAATGTGCAGCAGGACCCACAGGGAGCAGCCCCTGACTTGGGGGCAGTCGGGGTTCAGGCCTGGAACCAAGCTACCGGACATCCTCAAAGCATCATGGGCAGTGGAGACAGTGGGAGCCCCAGTATGCAGTGGACAGTGGGGCTGTCCTGGGGAACGTCCCCATGTCCCCGCTGTGCCTGCTGCTTAGAAGATGCACTGTTAAGGCTGCCTCCCCCACCCTTAGGATCCCTTCGATGCAGCCGGGTACTACCAGCTGGCGCTGGCGGCCGCCGTGGACCTGGGCCACAAGCGGGCACAGCTGAAGATCTACACGCGGCTGGCCACCATCTACCACCACTTCCTGGTAGACCGCGAGATGTCCCTGTTCTTCTACCAGAAGGCCAGGACCTTTGCCTCTGAGCTCAACAGCCGCAGGGCCGATCTGACCCCACAGCGCTTCTGGGCCCGCGCGCCCTGGCTGGCCCAGGACCCCCACCACAGGGCTGAGGGCAGTAGCCAGCCTCCTTGCCAAGCTTCGGGGGAGTGGGGGAGGGCCCAAGAGCAATAAATGTTTTTTCAGAAACTTGCTGTGGCTCCAAGGGAGCTTCTCTGCTCCTCCGGGCCCAGGCCATCCTTGGCAGGGTCCTGGGGTGGCCTAGTCCTGCCCAAGCTGTCCCCATGGCCATCTCTGTGCCCTCCCACCTTCCCTCCCTCCCTCTCTCCCTTCCTTCCTTCCTCCCTTCTTTCTTTCCTTCCCAATACTAGCAAATGATCCAGAGCATTGCCTTGCAGCTAAGTTCCCAGCCCATTTTACTGTGACCAAGGGTCTCATTTCAGCTCTCAGTGGCTCAGGCTGGGTCCCAAATTGCAATCCTCCTGCCTCAGCCTCCCAGAGTGCCAAGGAGACAGGCATGGCATGGGGTGAAGTCCACACAGCAGGCTGCTCACCCCTGCTTGATGCCAAAGGTCCATCTCTGCAGAGGTGACCACCCATGCCTCATTCTTGTCCCCCAGGTCCCTTCACAGAGAAACTGAAGCCTGGAGGAGGAGGAGGAGGAGGAGGAG
>NW_004524582.1:31253648-31311621 GCF_000260255.1 Octodon degus
GGAGGAGGAGGAAGAAGAGGAGGAGGAGGATGGGAGGAGGAGAAAGAGGAAGAAGAGGAGGAAAAGGAGGAAGAGATGGGGGAGGAGGAGGAGGCACTCAGGTGGGCAGGACCCTGAGTGGGCCTGGACCCGCTGCCCCTCTCTGTCCAGAGGCCGGAAGAGCAGGAGCCTCCTGGTTCTTGGTGTGTTGCCGGCCTTCCACCAGGGGGCAGCAGAGAGCTTCTGGCTCTCTGTCTTCTGGTCTGTCCCCCCGAAGCATGGGGGAGCACTGGATGGGGTCCTGGGGTCAGGAGGAAGCTGCTCTGTGTGCTGCCAGGGACTCCAGGGTCACAAGGGCCCCTGAAGAGGCAGTGAGTCCTGGGCCCATGGGGTGCAGGGGACCTCAGCGCGGTGCCGTGTGTACTAAGTGTCTACACGTGTGCCCCTCTGTCTCTGCCCAGGGTGTGTGCTGAGCCGGGCTATGCTCCTGGCAGAGCCCCCAGGTCACCAGAGGTGGGTGGGGTGGCGTAGCAGTGCCGACCTGTGCACTGTGCGCTCTCCTCCCACGGGGTGACGAGTCACCGTGACTCGGCTGCACTGCGCGGCAAAGGCAAAGGCTTCAACAGCTGCGGGGCAGGTCTCCAAGCAGCCGACGCTGGGCCGCTCTGAGGCAGGCCTGGCCTAACCCAGGAGACCCCACACACTTTCTGGACTGGGAACCAAACCCAGGGCCTTCACGCAGAGCTGCAGCCCCAGACCTCAGACCAAGTAGCCACACTGCTCAGGCAGGTATCCAACTTGCCATCCTCCTGCCTCAGCCTCCCAGAGTGCTGGGGTTATAGGTGTGCACCACCACACATGACCAGGGAGCTCTTAAGGACCCCAGCTTCCGGGGGGAGGGGGTGACCCTAACCAAAGCCTGTGGCCCACAGCAGCGAGGAGAATGAGGGGGGCTCATGACCGGGCTGGCCCTCCATTACTGCACGTAAGCCCTGGAGCCCGACTGTAGCCACAGGAGCTCTACAGCCTCAGAGGGTGTAGGTGTGATCCGCCAAGTATGTGCAGCACAGACAGGCTTGAGAGAGGAGGTGCCAGGCAGGACCGGGGAAGAGCGGAGCCCGGGGCCAGGCCCCTTGCCCTCCCATCGCCCCGGCCTGGGGCCCTCGTGTTGTTCCCACTGTCCGCCCAGCTGTGGACTCGCATGGGTCGGCCACCTCCAGGCCAGTGGCCAGCAGGGTGGACCGGCAGCATGGGTCATCTCCACTCAGGCCAGGGCGTTGTAGACGCACCCCTTCCCGGCCGGCGGGTCCCTGGGCCAAGCGGGTCAGGCTGGGTCTGCCCTAAATCAGGTCACCACACAGACAGCCTGGAGCAAAGGGGCCCCGCCCTCATGGGTGCAGCGTAGCCGCCGAGCCAGACAAGCTCCTGACAGCTGGGGTAGACGTCAGAAGCCCCTGAGGAGGCTGCGGGCTCGACTCCCCTCCAGTCAGCATGGCCTGGAGAACAGAGAAAAGAAACCAATTCAGGTGGCCATCAGAGGCAGGCCTGGTGGCGCACACTGCAATCTCAGCACTCAGGAGGCTGAGGCAGGAAGATCGCCAAAAGTTCCAGGTCAGCCTGGGCTAGACGGTGAGACCGTGTCTTGTTGCTGGTTTTTTGTTTTTCACAAGGCTAATATCTGCTCTGAATGGAAAATAATACAGGATGGAGTGTAAAAGGCTAAAGTATATGGCACGTGGTGGTGTTTGGAAGGATATTAAAATCACCTAAACTCTCATTAAAAAATAAAAATGAATACAACACAATGTATGTAGAAGACTCAGAGGTGAGAAAGCCACCATAGGCTAACCAAGAGGGGGGACCCTGGGGACAGCACAGTCAGCTGAGTGCGCGGCGCAGGGGGCCACGGGCTGTTGGGGACCAGTGTGGGTGGGCACTGGTGGGGTGGCTCCAGCAGCTACCCAAGGCCAGGAACCAGGCTCCTGCTGACCACGGAGCTGCTCCTAGCCCTGGCTTTGTCCCCGGGCTCGTCCCGTGGCCTCTGCGTCATCCAGTCACAGGAGGCTCATCCATCACTAGCGGGTGGTGCAGACGTGAAAATTCCCCTCCTAAGGTAACTCCGGGACAGCGAAAACGTGCAGACAGACGGCGCCCTCCCGGGAGAACGAGCCCACGACGCTTTCTAGACAGCAAGGTGCCTGCTGCCGCTCTCCAGCCCGCCACCCCGTGTCTGGCCCACGAGGACTCAGGGGCTCCAGGGGCAGGCACCATCCCTCCCCGCAGTCCCCGCCCTGGGGATCCCTGAGACCCCCAAGATCCCACCTCCCCGCTGCTCCAGCCTGTGCTGTCGCTGCCGGGTCCCCCAGGGCCTTCTCTTCCCGCAGTGCCTGATGACAGGACCCTCTGAACAGCTAGTGTAGCTTTCTCTTCCCAATCAGGACTGTCTTATTTTTTATCTTGAAATCAATCTAGAGGGATACAATGTCTCAGAGAGAAAACAGAGGGACCCCAGGGCCTCCCAGCCTCCCCAGCGGTGGCACCTGGTACCCTGTGTGGCCACCTGCCCACGTCGCTGGGGCCCAGAGATTAGTGCGGCCATGGCCACAGTCCAGACACAGCCCTCGCCACCACCACCCCCTCCCCCATCACACTGATCTGACCCCCACCCCTGGGGCCCTATCACTTCAAGTGACAGGAGTAGAATCCTGTGATATGGGGGAGTTGGGGACATGAACCTATTTCTTTACCACGCCTGTTGCCACCCCTGTGACCTGTGCCCAGCATCGCTGGCCCTGTCTCCTCAGCCCACAGTGCGGGACACATGCTCGGTCCTTCCTCCATGTTCCTCTAGCCTGCTTGGACTCAGTCGATCTGAGACGGTGCACGATGACACCCGGCTTCCTGCACAGAGGTCGCTGGTCCCCAGGGACTGCCCAGAGTCCACCACTGGGCTGCAGGTCCAGCTTATTAAGAAACCACCAAAGCATTTCCCACCGTGGCTGCACTGGTGACATTTCCCAGGGATCTTCAGCGAGCACAAAGACCACACACCGTCATCATCCGTGGCTGGGATCACTAACTATAATTTTTGTTCTGTATGTATATATCTCTCTGTGTCTTCCAAGTTTTATGAAATAAACAGAAATTTGCACTACATATTTTGCATCTGAAAAAGAAAATCAAGTCTGTAAAAATCACTTGATATGAAAAGATACACATAGAAGACCCTGCCAGGCCAACCAGGAGGGCCAGGGGCACAGGGACTCACAGAGTGACAGGACCAGAGGGCAGGGACAGATTGCCAGTGTCCCCTCCTGGGCACTGTAAAAGGGGCCAAGACCTCAGTGGTTGGAGAAGAGTATGTCCTCTCAGCCCCACAGGCTGAAAGCCAAGCGCTGGTGGGCTGCGGCCCACAACCTCACAGGAGAAGCCTCCTGCTTCCGTGGCTCCTGGGCTCCAGGGTCCTGCACTTGTGCCTGCCTCGCAACAGTCCCCGTTCTGTTGTCACTCGGCCCCTCGGCCCCTTGGTGTGTCTCTTCCAAATCACCCCACGGCGGGGGGTGGGGCAGGGGTCCAAAGCGAGCTCACCTCTGGTGTCAGCGCAAATCCTTTCCCCAAGTCAGGCATGGGGCCTGGCCTGATGTCACTGTCACTGTCAGGGCCGCCGTGCTAGCTGCTACAGGGATGGCCTTTAAACAACAAAGTTTCTGTACATTCTTGCTCCACAGGGAAGGTACAGCTTCTAGCGTAGCCGTGATCAGCTTGGTGCTACTGGAAAGGAAGAAGCTCTGGCTTCTGGGTGTGGTGGCACATGACTGTCATCCCAGGACTCTGGGAAGCTGAGGCAGGAGGTGGAGACCGAAGGCCTGGGCAGGTTAATGACTTGGGGAGACCCTGCCTCAAAAATAAAAGTGCTCAAGATATAGCTCAGTGCGGAGGCTCTGAATTGAATCACTACAGAACAAAAGAAAGGCAGAATGAAAGACAGAAGTGATCTTCCCAGAGTGAAAAACAGACATCAGGTGACAGTGGTGGGACGCGGGGTGGCTGTCTTTCTCCATCCTGTCTAGCAGGTGCCCTCAGGGCAGCTGTCACTGGGTCAGTGTATCTTCACACAGGCATTGCTGGAGGGCACAAGGGCAGGGCTGGGGTGCAGTGGCCCAGAGGTCTCGCCACACCCTCTGCCATCAGCTTGGGTGCTGGGGGGGGCAGTTGGCAAGGAACAGAGCTGGGACCCGAGACACACAATGGGCGCTCGCAGACTTGAGAGTGCTGACCACAGACGAGAGCGCGTCCTTAGACGCTGAGCTGAATACAGCGGTGCTTGCCGAAGGCCCCATGTTTCCATCTCCCTGAGAGCAGGCCACACGTCCAGTGTCCCCATGTCACCAGTGTCTGGTCCCAAGAAGGGCTGAACCTAGCGCTATGACCTAGGGCCCAGGGTCAGGCTGGCCCAGGGTGGCGGCTGACGGCAGGCCCAGGCTCTGTGGCTCGGGCCAAGTTCCAGGCCACCCTGGGACTGTGTCCCCACCTGTGTGCCTGTGGTGGCCCCTGTGGCACAGAGGTCCTGGAAGAGCAGGCCAGCTTCCCCAGGCTCCTCTCACCTGGCCTCGAGCTGGGCCCCGCCGAGGCACACCCCAGCCCCACCTGTGCCCAGGTCCCACCTGGCCCAGCCAGAAGCTGCACAGTCCCCAAGAATCCCAGGGCACCAGGTCTGGGCTGGCTCGGCCTGGACCTGGGAACAGCTTGGGGCCCAGGACTGTCTGCCTGGCAAGAGGGCCGTGAACACACGCTTGGTGGCTGAGGAGCATGCACACACGCATGCACACCACGCCGCTCTGCACAGGACGCTCAGCCTCGCCACGCCACCCGCGGGCACTGGCCCCCGTGCCCTGTGTCCTGGCCTGCAGCCAGCTGCCCAGCAGCCTCTCCCCTCCACTGGAGAGCCTGATGACCCTGCTCTGGGATGTGGTCCTCCCTGAGGTCCAGGAGCCCTGAGACTCCGGGGCTGGTGCACCCAGAACAGGCCCCAGCACTGCCTGGATGACAGTCCCCAGGGCCGGCATGGTCCAGGTTGCTGTGCACCACATCCATTCCCGCACCAGGCCGTGTGAGTCTGAGCAGGAACTTGAAGGGCTCCTGGGGCGCCCACCTGTCCTGCTGCAGAGAAACTGCGCCGCACTCGCTGGCTCCGGCCAGGGGCAGGAGGACTCTTCTGTGGGCCCCACCAGAAGCCCGCAGGCTCAGAGCAGCGGGAGGGAAGGAAACTTTCCCAGGGACGGAGCTGCACCTCCCCACCCACCCATCCCCCACCCCACCCCCCGCACACCCCTGCTGACTGTGCTCTAGGAACCCCATACTTCCAGGCTCAGTAGACACAACAAAGCCCTTGAGGTGGCCTGGGGACACTCCCAGGCTTCCTGACCCCAGCAGGAGGGGTCACCACCCCACCAAGGATGCTGCTGGGAACATACAGGCCGGTCTAACCTCGGCCTCAGGCTGGCAGTGGGCAGTGCAGGGTAAGCTGGGAAGGGGAGGCCTGGGAGGAGCCACCCCAGCTGGTGGGGGAGGCTCCTAACAAGGCCGTGGCAGGGGAAGAAGACCTGGGCAGCCCTGGCGGAGGGCACAGCGGGGCACAGGGAGAGGACAGAGCCAAGCTGGAGCTGGAGAGCTGGGCCCTGAGCCCATGGGGGCGGGGGACCCTCCGAGAGGCCTTCTGGGAAGGGGCCAGCTTGGGTGAGGTCACTGCCCACCAGTGCTGTGTCTGCACAAAGCCACTGTGAGGCTGTGGAACCCGGCGCCCGCCCGCCTGATTGAGCTTCCTGCCCACTGAGCAGGAAAATTACAGGGCTGCGGTGGCCGGGGGGGAGCATGGTGGCTGGAGCCGGCGCGACGTGCACCACACGCTCTGACCCCTCCTGCGGGCCGTCGCTCCTCCGAGCGTGTGTCATGGCCTGGCAGGCTTGTCACGGACCACATCCGCCCCCGGGCACACAAGGTTACTGGGGCACTGTGTCTGCGGCTCAGAGGCTCAGAAGCATCCCTGGGGACAGAGCCTGTGGGCCTCAGCTCCTGCTGTGCTGCCCTGCCTGCCCTCGCTCCTCTACCTGAGCAGTAGGAGGGTTTAGGGCTCCCCTGCTCCCTCTCCAGCCCCATCCCCCTTGCCTGACAGCAAAGCCACGTCCCACACTGGGCCTGCACCTGGCCCTGCTTTGGCCTGCCTGGGTTCTGGGATCCATTTTGGAATGAGCTGGGCTCTGCTGCCCCTTGGCCCAGGAGCACAGGGCAGTGTGGGCAATCAAGCCCCCTGCAGTACCCAGCGGGACTGTCAGAGAGGCAAAGCTCTTTGGATCAGGAACTCCTGGCCGTGGTCCCCAGGCCGTGGTCCCAGGCTAGCTGGGCCCTCTGACCTTAGGTGCTGGCTGCCTCTCTCCCTCTGTCCTCCCCTCTGCCCCATCCCCTGCCAGGCTCACAAAGTTCCTCCTGCCCCAGTCACCTGTTGGAGGCCTTGAGCCTGCAGGACAAGGAGGGCAAGAGTAGGGGACACGGGGCAGGGGAGCTGGGAGACCGTGGCCTCCTGTGGCACCAGGCTGCATGGGGCATCAGCTCTGAGTCCCTGGAGGTGCCACAATGGCAGAGGTGGCAGCACTCTCGAGGGTCCCTGCCCACCTCCTGGCCATCTCCTCTCTTGGCTTGGTTGGGGAGGGGTGTCCTGTCCTCCGGACACAGGCAAGGGACATGGGGCAGGACATCTGCAGGAGCAGTGTGTGTGTGTGTGTGTGTGTGTGTGTGAGAGAGAGAGAGAGAGAGAGAGAGAGAGAGAGAGAGAGAACATGCGTGTGCATGTGTGTGTTAAGGCAGAGACAGACACAGGGAGAGGAGAAGGGGGCAGAGCAGCGGGCCGCCTCACCTGTTTTCTGTGGCTCTAGTGCAGCCCCTGAGGTCAGAGGATCGTAATGAGCAAAGTACTGGTCCCGACACAGGGTTCCCATGGGAGACAGGGTCAGCTGTCTCTGTGGTCTCTTCTCCTGTCTTCCTAAAGCCACCAGGGCCACCCTGGAGCCTCCACATGACCTATTCTGACCCCACCACCTCCGAGAGGCCTCCAAACGCTAGGAACATGGGCTTTGGGGTTCCATTTCTGACCAAGGAACTTCGGGGTCATGAGCACCCCACAACAGACCAAGCAAAGGGAACTCCCACCGGCTGTGCAAGTCTTAGGGTGTCCTGCTGTGACCCTGTGAGGACCTCAGGATGAGGGGTTCAGGGCACACCCCTTAGACTCCAGGCGAGGTGAGACCCCCAGCAAAAGACCGCGAGGGGCAAGGAAGGGGAGGGCACAGCGGGGTCAGGGCTGGCTTGTGGCACACAGAGACATCCACAGCAGTCGTGGGAGGGAGGACAAGGTGCAGTGCCTGCACTGTGAGGAAGTGGCACGGTGGGGTGGCATCTGATGGGCAGAGGGGCAGGTATCATCTGAGGACTCTGCACCCGTCACCGTCCCAGCAGCCCAGCTGTGGGCAGGACCCAAGACTCCATCAACAGTGAGGGCGTAAAGAAAATAAAGCACAGAAAGGGCAGCACCCCGCTCGCCTGCTACGGTTTGTCCCCCCAGAGCCTCATGCAGTCCTGGGGCAGCTTCTGGAACTTGATTGCTTAGTGTGGCTGTGGATGCTGCACGTGCCCTGGGACAGGAAATTTGCATTGCAAGGTAAGGAGGGGAGAGAAGCTGGCTAGCTGCCTGAGCTGCTCCACTCCTCCCTCCGCTCTTGCTCTTTGCCGCCGCCATGAGAGGCTGCCCTGTGCCACTCTGCCGGAAGCCAGCTGAGTAGGGACTGAAACCTCCAGTAACTGAGCTAAATAAACCTTTCCTTTCCTTGTTTTGAGTGCCGGGTATTTGTCCCAGCAACGAGAGAAGAGTAACTGAGACACCACCTTAAAGAGTGGGCTGCCATCTGCCTCAGGGGGACAAACGCAGAGGACCCCACAAAACAGAAGGCACAGAGTGACACGCTCACGGATCTCATGGAGGACAGAATGGGGTTGCCACATCGGGGCTGTGAGGACGAGGAGACAGGGTGGGGCCGGGCTTCTGGGAGCTCGCTAGAAGGGGAGCGCAGGGGACTGAGCTGCCCCACAGGGAGGCGAGGAGCCTGCTGAGGACCGACAGGTGCCTGGCCTCCCAGGAAGCAGCAGAGGAGCTGGGGCAGGGGTGTAGGCAGGAGGCGGAAGCTGCACCAAAGCCTGGGGCTGGGGGGTACAGGGAAGGTGCAGCGGGGTGGTCATGCGCTCATACGTGTCCACAGCGGACGACGCTGCCCGACCTCCTACCACACAGATACCATAGCGCAACGCAGAAGGCCAAAAGCTACGAAAGGCAGGAGAAAAGCACTGGGCCAGCCCCGCTTAGCCAGGACAGCAAGCACGGGTGTCAGAAAATAGACCGGTGAGCCAGACTCAGCAAGGCGAAGCCCTCGGAAGGGAACGTGGGAGGAAGCCCACAGAGGGGAGAAGTTAGTTCTGGTTCTCACGCCTGGCAAGGACTTTCATCCACATGTGCAAATAGCTCTTCCAACTCAGTAAAAAATGCAAATAGTCTAATTGGAAAAGGGACAAAGGGTCTCCACAAACATTTCTTTGGCGCAGATCTGCAAATGGCCAGTAAGCACACAGAAGCTGCCCGGCTATGTGAGCCCTCAGGAAAGGCACGCCAGAGCCCCAGCAGGACCCCACCCCACAGCTCCAAGGAGGGCAAGAGCAAAACTTTCTAAATGGAAAATAACAAGAGCCGGCAAGGATATGAGGATACAGAGACCCACGCAGCTCCCGTGGAAACGCAAATGCCAGCGCCACTGAGGAAAACAGCAGCACAAGAGCCTCTCCCATGGTCACAGTCACCACATGACTCAGCAACCCACGCTGAGGTTTGTATTCAGGAGGACTGAAAGCAATGTCCCCAAAAGCTGCATGCTTTCCCCAGTGCAGCACTCTCCTAACAGCCAGAGGCGGAAACATCCAAACGTCCCCAGCCTGGGAGCAGAGAAGCAAATGTGGTTTCCCACACAGTGGAATATTACTCAGCCACAAAAAGGAATGGAGTCCTGAGTTTTGCTAGTGTGTGTGAACCTTGGGAAGGCGAGACACCAAAGACCACATACTTGCTGACTCCATTCACATGCGATGCCCCGAGTCAGCAGTCCAGGGACACAGGGGAGGAGAGGTTGCTGGGCCAGGGAGGAGGACATGGGGATGATGGCTCACAGGTATGGGGCATCTTGGGAGAGGACGGCTGTCCGACGTCAAGTGTGGGATGGTTGTGGAGCTGTGCCTGGGTCCACACTCTGTTGCACATGGCAGCACGTGACAGTGTTCTCGCGAAAGCTGATCTGAAAGCATGTGGCTGGGCGCCGGAGACCTAGGCCTGGGAGGGGGTGGGCAGAGCAGAGCAGAAGCAGCTCCTGCTGGGAGCCCGGATGGCGGTGGGGGAAGTCCCTGGGAGGCAGCCTGGGAACCTGCTGGAGGTGGGCTGGGGGGAGGCCAGGGATGGCTGGGGACCTCTTTGGAGACAGCTTGGGGTGCCTTTCCTCCTCGGGGTGTCTCAGAGCAGGCCATGAGGGCCAGGAGGCTGTGGGGTGGCCTGCTTCTTCACCTCCTGGTCACTGGTCCTCTGGCAGCAGCAGAGAGCATTTGGGAGAAGCCAGTGTAGTGGCACATGACTGTAACCCCAGAACTTGGGAAGCTGGGACAGGCTGATGGCTGTGAGTTCAAGGCCAACCTGAGCTACACATAAGACTCTGTCTCAAAAAGCCAGTCCATCAAGTAATCCAAAAGAAGAGGGAACTGAGGGCCGGAGAGCAGGGCAAGAGCCCTCCGGCTCTGGGCCAGAGTCACCCCAGAGCTGGCAGACAGGGACCCCAACTTGGGACCCAATGCACCTGGGTCCCTCCCCAGGCTCAGGTGTCATGCCCACCTGGGGTGCCACGGCTGGATCTCTGTGCCACCGTGTGCACCAGTGACAGGCATGGCATGGTCACATGTCCTCCCAGGGTGTGTGAAGACTCCAGCCCCATCGGTTTGTACCCGATGCACAGCAGAGGCTCAGCCAGGCGGCCTCTGGTTCCCAATCAGCCTGCTGGACTCAGCTCCCCACTCTTCCTTCACTGGCCTCAATTTCTCTGCTGTGAAATGGGTGTGGTGCACAGAGCAGAACCCCCCGGGGCTGGACCCAGCGCTCCCCAACCTCCGGAAGTCCCTACCTGGCCTCATGGTCCCCTGCACGCCACTCTTTGCCTCTCTCACACCGTGCCTTTCTCCCCTAAGAGTCATTCTTTTCCTGTCCTGCGAGATAGGAAGCAGGCCCAGGGCACCCTAGGGGCTGAGAGTTTGGGGACTGGCTTGCGTGTCTATGGCTCTTTTGGGGGTAGGGGACTGACTTGTCCTCTGAGCCCCCAGGACGGGGTGATGGGAAGGGACGGGCCCATCAGGAGATGCCCTGGCCTCCTGGTCCTGGTCCCCATGCAGCTGCCATCTGCCAGTTCTCAGACACCAACATTCCAGCCAGTGGTGAGCACCGCTACGTGGAGGCCCTGTGCCTGGTCAGCGTCATAGCCAGGGCCAAGGCCAGTGCCACACACTGGCCCCTGCTGGGACTGCAGGGAGTGCCCCCTGAAGGGCAGGGTCTGGGTCCTCAAATGGGACCAGCACCCAGGAGCACAGCCCGATGGCCGAGGACCCTGAGCGCCCGGATCAGGCCACGCCTGGAGTCCGCACACCTGGGCTGACTGACGGGCGGGCACAGCCAGAGCGGTTTTGCTCAAGATGGTTTGGCTTGGGCTGCCCGGCCCTTGGGGCTGAGACGCCGTCTCGGGGCCCTGTGGTACCCACGCGGCTGTCCTGATGGACCACCCCCACTCATCTGGCATGCTGTGTCCCTCTGGCCTGCTGCTGCGGGGCTCCCCGGGGCCCTGCTCAGTAGCGGCCTCCTTCTGCCTCAGTCTCCCTCCTCGGATCCCAGAGAGGGAGCTCAGAGACCTGGCGCCTGGCCCAGGTCCCACTGTCCCTGTGCAGAGCCAGCTGTGTGACCAGGGCATGTCTCCTGACTCTCTGTGCCCCGCTGCCTTACTGCCAAGGTAAGGACAAGCTCCAGCTGCCCTGCTTGTGTCACTGTGCCCATCGTGGGTGGGGCAGCGGGGCAGGAGCAGGGAGGGGTGTGGGAGGAGGGGCCCCACGCAGCAGGGGAGGCTGCGGAGCTAGCCCAGCCTCTGAGTCACCCGCTAACGTGGCTGGGAGTCTTATCGCAGGCGGGGCAGGGGCCAGGCATCAGCCAGGTCCCCAAAGGGATGTGAGCTGTGACTTCACCCAACGTGATCACGGGCAGGGTCTGGAGACCTGACAGGCAGGAGGAAAGGAGGCGTCCTGGCTACAGTGGCAGTGAGGGGCGGGAGCAGCAGGGGGCGCCAGCTGCAAGGGCTCTGGAGTTGGCAGCCTCTGAGCCAACAGTAGGGAAAGACAGGGAGCTGCGGGCAAATTGCGTGGCCTGTTCCTCAGGCCTCAGGGACTAGATGCCCCCTTGGCATAGCAGCCGCAGGGATCCGATGTGGCCCTGGGGCAGCACGGGCTGCAGCACAGCGGATGTGGGAGCCTGAGCCTATTCGCACTTTGGAAAGTCATAATGAATGGCCCTGCCCCACCTGGGAGGGCACCAGACACCTGCAGAGCCGGGGAGTGAAGGCTGCACTCACCTGCTAGCTGCAGGGCCGCACAAGAGGAAAAGAGCACTTCGGCCCTTCCTGAGTCTCTGTGTGTGCCCCAGAGCATCGCAGGCTGTGAGCACTGACCTCTAGGGCCAGTGTCCTCAGGGTGGTGAGTCCCCAGCATCCCTGCCCTGGGCCCCAGTCCCCACCAAACACACTCAGGGGAGGAACAGAGCCCTAGTCCACTCTGCAAAGACAGAGCCAGTGGCCCAGGCCAGGGCCAAGGTCACCCAGCCCAGGCTGGGTATGAGGTCCCCAACCCACAGCACTGTGGATCACTCCAAGCAAAACATCCTGATGCCTTCAGAGGCCTGGACTCCATCCCTGCATGCAGGGCTGGGTTAGGGGAGCCCTGCCCACTGCCCCAGCCCCTGGTGGCCCTACGCCCCATGCTCCTGTTCTCCCATCTTGGGTGCTTGGTGCTCATCTGGGGGCCCAGCACTCCCTCCTGCCAGACCCCAGACACTCCTACCTCACAGCCATGCTCGGCATACCTCCTCTGCAGAGCCCAGGCCTCCCTAGCCCTAACCCCACACCTGTCACCCCAGCTGCCCTCCTCCTTAACCCAAGTGTCTGCCACAGGCTCTAACTCCTCTCAGCAGCAAAGCAGGCCTGAGCCTGCTTGGGACACCGTCCCAAGGGAGGCAGAGTGCCCAGTCCCTCCTGCTCAGTGACAGTGGGCCTATCCACCCACAGCCTGTGCTGGAGCTGGCCATCCCTTCACACGCTGACCACCCTGGTTTCTTGAGTCCCCTGAGTCTTACAGATACCCTCACATCCGGGCCCCCTCTACACACCTGCTGTCTGTCTTGCGTCTTTAAGGCCTCCGGAGGTTTCTCTGCCTCTTGCCACGTGGGCCATGGCGCTGGTGCTTTTGCGTGGGGCCTCAGACCCAGGGCAGCTAGGCCACGAGCTGTGGTCACACTCCAGATTCCTCGCGCCCTCAGCTCACCTCCAAATGCTCCGCTCCCCTCTGCGCCCAGCAGCCTCATCAGGGCAGTCTGGAGTCCCTGGCACCAGGCTCAGCCCTGTTGTGGCCCTGGTCTGAGGCTGCCCGTGGTAAACGCAAGTGGAACCAAGAGAACAGACCAGCTTCCACTTCTGAGGGCTGCCTGGACCACCAGCCCTGAGGGTCAGGGCCAGGATCCAGCGCATGCTTCCAGCAACCCTGAGAGGTGGCACAAGCTGTGAAAGCCTCCTTATGGAAGGGGAAACTGAGGCAACTCCCAGCATCACTGATCCTAGAACCTCCACACGAGCCCGGTCTTCTTCAGCCTGGGACTCCCCAGGACACAAGGGTTGCCCAGTTGTGCAGGCCTTGCTAGGCTCCCCTGCTAGGCGGGAGCGAAGGAGGACATGAAGGATAGGGACAGGCTTGAGTACTATCTAGATTCCATTTGAAAGGCGAGCCTGAGGTGCCCCTATGGGTTCCTGCTGCGCACAGCCCACCCACAGGGCCCCCTCCAGGCTGCGCCACCCCCCCCTTGCCCCCCTCCCGAGCCTGGGGCGGGGCGTGGCTCAGCACCGGGGGCGGGGCGGGGCCGCCCCTTCCAGCCAGGCGTGGCCTTTAAAGGCGGTGGGGCCTGCCGCCCACAGACTAGCCTCGCAAGCAAGTGTCCGGTGCCCTCCCGCGCTATGGCTCTGCGCCTCTCCGGGCGCGCGCCTGCTTGAGCCCCGCGCCCTCCGCAGCCCGCAGTCCCCGAGTCCCCGCGTCGACGTCCTCACCATGCACGCGCGCGCCCTGCTCGTGGCCGCGCTGCTAGCGCTAGTGTGGGGCCGGGATCCCCCGGCGACGCCTTGCCCCGCGCGCTGCGACGTGTCGCGCTGCCCGAGCCCGCGCTGCCCCAGCGGCTACGTGCCCGACGCCTGTAGCTGCTGCCTGGTGTGCGCCGCCGGCGAGGGCGAGCCCTGCGGCCACACGCAGGACGCACCGTGCGGGGAGAGCTTGGAGTGCACGCGTGGCGTGTGCCGCTGCCGCTGGGCCAACCCAGTGTGTGGCACGGACGGCCGCACCCACGCCAGCGTATGTGCCCTGCAGGCCGCCAGCCGCCGAGCGCTGCAGCTGTCGGGGACGCCGGTGCGCGTGCTGCAGAAAGGCGCCTGCCCTTCGGGTAAGCACCCCCGGGGACAAGGGGCTGGGGACACTGGGACCCCTGGGGAGGACCCAGCCCCAGAGGTGCTCTGAAAACGTGCATCCAGCCCTCAGGTCCCTGGGTGCAGAAGTAAAGGCCCCGAAAGTAAATACTGACCCTCAGCCAGCACTCCTTGGCTCAGCCTCCTGCCAGCTCCCGGTGCCTGGTCCTCCCTCGGTCAGGGCAGGGCTAGAAGCTGGCTCTCTGGTGTCTCCTACACTGGCCGAGGCATGGTGTGTCCATGCTTCCCGCCGACGTGGTTTCCAGGGGGACTTTTGGGAGCAGCCAGTGGGGGCCCTAGAGAGAGGGGCTTTAGGGACAGGAGCCCTGGGGAGAGCCTGCTAGGCTCCAAGGGGAGAGGCCATGGGACAGAATCTAAGTCCCCAGAAAGCCTCGCTGGCCCATGGTGGCTGTTTCTGGCCATGAACAGGTCTCTGCATGAAGGACTCTGTGGGAGAAGTCCTCCATCCCTGTCCTTGTTTGAGGGGCTCCTTAGGCAGGGAGGGTCTTGGCCAAGGTCTGCACTAGGTCCCCGGTCAGGGCAACCTGTGATGTCCCCGGCACCAGCAACCCACAGCAATCAGACGGAGACCACGCAGCTATCTGGGGGCCACTGCAGGGCCCAGGAGCACCTTGGGGTGCTCTGACCACCTGGAGGGTGCTGTAGGGAAAGGCGTTCTGCAGCAGCAGGGGTCTTGGAGGCTTTGCTGTGCCGGGTAGCAGAGCCGGGGAGGCCAGGCTGGCCCAGGGATTTGGGGGACAGATTCTGAGGTGGGTCAGGCTCAGGATGGTGAGCAACTGCTCCATCCTGTGGGGCAGAGCCTCCCACTTATCTCCATGTCCAGTCCAGAGTGAGGTGAGGGGCCACAAGGCCAGGTGTGCTCAGGCCATGCCCAGGGACTGAGGCAGGACGGCAGGGTGCTGCTGGCTCAGGGGGTGGTACACTCCAGGCTGGCTCTGCCTGGGGCTTGGCACCATGTCCTCTGAGCAGCAGAAGACCCTCTGAGCGGGTGGGCTGGCCCTGGCCCTGAGGTGGCAGACACTATCACAACGGGGCTTGAGGGGCTGCAGGCGGGTAGTTATCAGAGTCCTTGTGCTTGACTGACAGAGCACGTGACCTAGGGACACACACAGGGTCTGATGAGCACAGACAGGTGCAAGAAGAGGGTCAGAAGGCACGCGGTCCGTGCACGAGCCCTGGGTGGGAGTCCTGGTGGAGCAAAGTCAGAGGCACAGGGTCCCCAGGGCACTTGGGCCACCGGAGCTCAAGGTGGGAGCAGCTCCCCTGAGCCGGCCTGTGGGTAGCCCTGGAAGGGCTCCGCGGTGCTGCGCTCTGCCCCAGGGTGCTAGTAACACGTGGACCATGGCTAGCTGGCCACTGTCTCCCACAGCGCAAGAACCTCATGCTGAGGCTGCCACAGGGCGGCAGCATCCTCCCTGCGACATGCTGGCCACTTCTCAGCTGGGGTGGCACACGGGGCTTGGCTGGCTTTGGAAGCTGTGCTCTATGGGGCCCTGGGCTGTCTTTAGGGTCCCCTGGACTCCGGTCAGACAGCCTATGCAACGTTCCCAGGCAGCCCGCAGGCACAGCAGAACTTGCTGGGTGACATCGCCCCCTGTGGTGTGTGAGGTTCTGCCATGTGTGGCATTGCTGTACCCCCTCCTAGACCAGCTCCCCCTGGTCCCCGATGTTCACAGGTCTGCCCTATCCCCTTCTCAATCTTGGGAGTGGCCTGGCACCAGGGACTTGGGAGCCTGCAGAGCCGTATTTCGGCAGGGCAACCCTAGTCCTCCCTGACCTCCCCGTCCTGCCTCCTCCGCCTCCTCCTTTCTCATCCAGCAGCCAGGGTGGCCCTGGCAACCTGACATGTGTGGTACTGCAGGACCCCTCCAGGGCTGCCCACACTGTCAAGGCACTGTACTGCCACCCAGGGCCATGTCGTGCCTCCAGCGTATCCTGGAGCCCCTCTGATCCCAGGGCCTTTGCACACACTGTGCCCACTGCCTGCATCCCTCCTTCTGCCCTGGTTGAGGTGCCCCACACCCTGGGCTGCCCTCCTTGCCACAGTGCCCAGGTTGGCCCTCAGCACCCCACTGTCAAGCTTGCACGATTCTCCCTTAGCCTGTCTCCTCTCTGCATCCTGTCTAGACATCGAGCCTCAGAGACTGAGGCTGAAGTCCCCATGTGTCCTCATGTTCACTCCAGGCATCCTGAACAGTGGGGTGGTTGTTGGGGTGGTCCGAAGTCTGCATGGGGAAGTCTCCCTCCTCCCCCAGCCCAAGCCTGCAGACTTGAGGCTTTGAGTGCTGGGTCCAGTGCCTGCAGCCGGTCAAGGTGGTGTGGTCCCATGGTGCCGCCCATGGTGATCTTTCAAGATCCTGGGCTTTGATGTCTGATCCCTGGAGCTGCTTCTCGGGCTGCACATGTCCTCAGACTCAGACTGAGTGGGTAGGGTGGTGACCAGTCCCCTGTGCCCTCTCTACCTGGGCAGCCACGGTGCCTGGCACACTCAAGGTCCAGGGCCACCTCTGCACGGAGCAGGTTGAGGTGGGCATCTGAGGATAGCACAGTGCTGGGCACGGGAGCCAGAGCCCAGCGAGGGAGGCACGAGGTCCTGGAGGACTCGCCTTGCAGCCGGCAGAAGCCCTAATCTGGGGTGTGAGGGCAGAGGATGGCAGGGAGAAGCCAGACCAGGACATCACCTTGAGGCAGGGCTGAGGAAAGCAGGGCAGCTTCCTGGTGGCAGCAGCTGGCAGCAGCCCCAGATAGGCTGGCAGCCAGGGCCCAGTAAGTGGGTTAGGAGCACAGGAGCTAGCAGGGAGGTGGGCCAGGTGTCTGGCGGCCACTCACAGATGGCTGTTATCCTGGGCCAGGGCACACTAGCCCTAAGCAAGGAGTAGCTGAGGGGTAACACGTGTCTCAGGACAGCTGGGGTGGTGGCCGTGAGTGTGGCGGGTAGGGTCGTGAGTTCCAGGGAGGGCAGGCTTGGGGACAGTACCCATGAGAGCGCTTCAGGAACACGTGGGTGTCTGGGGTGTCTGGGCCGGGACAGGGAGAGGGCTCTGGCTGTAACCACGAGGCCCAGGGCCTGGAAGACAGGGCCTCCTGCATGGTCTGATGAGGACACTGGGGAGGGCGGAGGCGTGCAGCAAGGTCCCCGAGCCCCATCCTTGCTGCGGCAGACACAGGCCACGCGTGCCATGTCCACCACGACCACGGGCCAGGGACCTGGCTGTTTCTCCCATCCCTGGTGAACCCCGTCCCCACTGCCCCACTGTGAGCATCAGCCCTTCTCCAACCCTCAGGCCAGGTCCTGCCCAAAGGTGGGAGGGCAGTGGCCTCTGTCTGATGCACGGGCCGCCCCTTTCATATCCCTCAGTCACGGGGTCACAGCTTCCAGTGCTGAGATCTCATGAATTCTTGCCACAGTTAAGGCCCAAAGGGTCGGGGGCCCCAGCCAGGGCTCACAGCCAGGCCCTCCACCCAGACCAGGGCGCCGCCCACCGCACACTGGGCCTCGCCTGGCCTCTGGGAGCAGGCCTCGGCCTGGCATAGGTTTGGGACCAGCCTGGCTTCATCTTGAATTCCTGCTCCCACCCCACAGGGTAGGTGGCGGCAGGCCCCAGGCTGGCCAGGCCGCATAAGGAGCTGCCCAGCCCCCTTCTCCAGGAAGCCCTCCCATGGAACATGCAGCCAGGGACCCTGGGGTCCCAGGGCAGCTGTGGGTGTCCTGGGCCAGCGCTGCTGCCCCCCAGGCACCCTCCAGGCTCTGAGCCTGCATGCGTCGGTCCCATTAGAGCTCAGGCCACACACAGCACTTGGAAATCATCACCTCCTCCACGTCCCGGGACCTGTGAGCCAGGCCCCACTGCTGCACGTGTTGCTGACGAGGAACCGAGCGCAAAGCCCCTGGGCGACCTGTGAGGCCTCAGCCGGGGGGGGGGGGGGGGTGGGCCTGCACCCGAGTACCCGACAGGGAGCAGGGCTGCCGCTCGGCCCTGTGCTACGCTGATGCACACAGCTCTACAGGCTGGGCACCGCACAGCTCCGGGCGGGCCGTGCTGCTGTCTGTTGGGCAGTGCACAACCTCAGCAGCTGTCCACGGCAGCTCTGCAGTGTTCCCGCTTGGGCCTCGGTTTCCCCATCTGTTCCATGACTTGGTTTGGGGCTGGAGACCGGACTTCTCCAGTCCGCCCTGTTGCACCCCTCCCTCTCCCAAGAGACACCGCCAGACACCTGGCCTCGTTCTGCTCTGTGTCAAGTTCTCCAGTCCTTGGACCAAACCGCCAGAGCCTTTGGGTTATACTTCACTTTGTTTTTGAAAAAAAATAGGAATCACAACAGCTGACTCTGTGGACTTAGAGCCTTGGCCCCTCGCTGCGGAGGCGGGGTTCTCCAAACCCCAAATAAACATGGTCTGCTTCCCAGCCCTGGGCCCGCCCTGACTCACCACTGACTCATCCGTGTGGGGCGACTTAAAGGGCCAGGCCTGGCAGGGCCTGCGGGGCCCTAAGCCTCCCTGTCCCTTGACCCAGGCCACGGCTAGGCCTACTGTCCCCGAAAGGGTGCTGGCTTCCCTGCCTCGGTTTCCCTGGCTGTAAAATGGGCCTCTCAGTCGACTGGAACTTTAGGATCGGATCCCTTGGTACGTGATCTGTGGCCCTACCCTGTGCAGAGCTGGCTAGAGCCCAGCACAGCCCCGCCTGCCTGGTACTGCTGGGGCTGGGGGAGGCTGTGCCTGTCTCCAGGGAGCAGCGCCTGGCGGTGCCCCTGCAGGAGGGTCCAGCTTTGCCACAGCCCCCCTCTCAGCTCTGTCTGTAAGTGACTGACCCACAGCAGAATCTCAGGAGTCCGTGACAAAAAGAAAACCGCCCTGCCTGACCCCTCCATCCCTGGGTGCCCCTCTGTGTCCTGCTAGAAGTTTTCCAGAGGTCACTGAGTACGGAGCAAGAGGAGTCGGGTCCCCCAAACCCCAGCAGACCAGGTGGTCCCAGGGCCTGCTGTGGGCTGCCAGGTCTCCTGGGGCCGGGTGGGCTGGACAGAGGTGTCCTCCCTTGAAGTCACGCACGAAGCAGCTGGTCCTGCTCAGCACTGTGGGAGGGGGCATCTTTCTCCGCCTTCTGTCATAGTCACTGTGGCATCCACAGTGGCCTTTGGCCAGACTTGGGGCCTGCAGTGTCCTCCAGGCCCGGTCCACATCTCCAGATTCCCACTTTACTCCTGGCTTCCCTCTCCCCTCCCAGACAAGCTTTGTGGGTCCTGGTGGTCACTCGCCTGTCCCTCACCACGGCAGTCCTGTGTCCGTGCAGAAGGTGATTGGAGGTCCCGCATGGGGAGGCCGGGCCCGGCCCCGCCTCTTGGTGGAGGAGCAGGGTAGCCACAGTGGTGTGGTGGAGGCCACCCCGGGAAGGTCACACCTCTGGACACCTGTCCTCTGGTGACACTCTGGAGTCTCTGACTCCTGTTTTGGCACAGCTTGTGGAATGAGTGGGACCAAGTTCTGGGTCCTTCAACCCTCTGGGGGGCAAGGACTGTTGGTGTGGGCATCTGGGGGCAGAGCCCCGCTGGCAGCAGAGGTGACTTCCTCCTTCCCACCAGGGCCCTCGGGGAGCCTGGGCCTCAAGACTCTTTTCATCTTGACATAGTCTGGGGACCCAGAACCTGCTCTGCAATATGGGAGGCAGAGAAGTTGGGGCGCAGGGAGCCCTGAGCACAGGATGGCCGCCCCTGGGGCCCCTAGACCTTGTGAGGAGGTTTCCTTCCCATTGAGGCCCCTGGTATATGCCACCAACATGGACACTAGGTGCCAGTGCCCGCCAACCCCACAGCCACCCAGCTGGCAGCTTTTGCTTCAGGCTGACAGTGCCGAGTCTGGTGCAGAGGTGGACCTTGCAGCTTCCCCTGTGTGGCAGCTTCCGTCTGCAAGTCATGTGGGCGCCCATTGCTACAGCCCCAGAAGGGCACCCAGGACAGTTTGCCAGAGGTGGTCAAAACCCAGAGAGGGTAGACACTTGCCAGGGGTGTGGAATACAATGTGTGCTCTCCCAGGCCCAAGCAGAACACAACCCAGATGGCAGCCCTGCACTCTGGGCATGGCCTTGCTGGGCACCCATGCTGTGGGGTGGGGCTGAGGCTGGGAGGAGGGACGTGGGGACCTGGCCACACCAGCCTGGAGGGGCTGCGCTGTGGCGGGGGACAGGAAGGCTCCCACTGGGCCCTCACGATCCCCACATCCACCGTGGTGCTCACTGCCTCTGCCAGAGCAGCGAGAGGGCATTGTTGTCCCATGAGAGTGGGCAGAGGTCTGATGACCCTACCCCGGTGCCCTGGGGTCTGCTGTGTGGCCCGGGGCTTGAGTCTTGACCTCTCCTGAGTGTCCAACAGGGCCATAGGACCGGGCCCACTGTGGTGTTTGGGTCCCTGGGGCGTAGCCCCTCACACGCCTCGTTCTTCTGGCCAGTGCAGGTCTCCACCAGGTGAGCAGCCCACGGTACAAGTTCAACTTTATCGCTGACGTGGTGGAGAAGATTGCACCTGCAGTGGTCCACATCGAGCTCTTCCTCAGGTGCGTGGCCCTGTCCCCCCACAAGGCCCCTGCAGGTCCTCGGGGCACCTGGTCCCACCTCCCCATACCCACACCCAGGCTTATCTGAGCCGAACACAGGGGCCCTCAGGCCTCATGGCTCCTGGGAGGCCTGGTCTCTTCCCACCTTGACCGAGACCCCAGATGTGTGGACAGGAAGCATGAGCTGCTCTTGATCCGACCTCCCCAGCCACTGTCCCTACCCCGGGGCCCTGGGTGTGCAGCAGGCGGCAGACAGGAGGGAGCCCACTGCTCTGATTGGGATCAGGAGCCCGACTGCCTGGCTCCTTTGCCTGACCCCAAGAGGATGCTGGGTCCAGCTCAGGGCTTCCTTGTTCCTGGCTATCTCCACTCCTCGTGGAGACAGAGCCGGTGGCCCCTGCTGCAGCCCAGGGGCGCCCACTACAGAGAGGGGAGGCAGATTTACCGGGAATCACCCCCTCAGGTTCCAGGGCCCCTCCTGTTTCTTGGATCATGGCCACATCTCCCATGAGCCCCTGGAGGCTGCTGTGTGGTCCCCACTTCCTGGAGGTGGAAGTTCTGAAGACACCCAGGCCCCCCCAGGGCCTAAAGGGGTGTATGGGGCCCTCTGACCCCAGAGCCAAATGCACCCCTCCACCCTGGCGATCTCTCCCTGCCTTCTCTCAGGCCCCAATCCTCCAAGATGTGTCACTGAAGAAATTACAGCTGGCTGCTAAGTGCCACATCCCTAGCCTTTGGGTAGCTGGGTAGCCTCAGCCTCTCCCTGGGATACCAGCCCTGAGCCAGCTGATCACCGTGCCTAGCCCGTGGCAATGTCACCTCTCAGCCTAGAGATGACAATCTAAGCCAGCCCAGCACAGGAGCCTCCAGCCGTGACCCTGACCCAGGCATGGCTGTGGAGGCCACAGGGCCCCTTGGCCCACTCATGCCGGGCACAGCAGACACTGAAGGCCCCTGGGACCAAGAATGCCCACTCAGGATGGATCTGGGGGTCATGCAGAGCGGCTGATAGTGATGCCCTGCCTGCAGAGCCCTGTTCTGCCCTGTGCCTGCCTGCCTGCCTGCCCGGGCAATGGGTCAGTGTCTCTGGGCCTCCGTTTCCCCTCCTTTAGAGGGGATGGAGATGGAGACTGTGTAGTTCTCAGGGCCTCAGCCATAGAATTGCACCGCCTCCCAGTTCTCGGGGCTGGAGGCCAAAGCCAGGGTGCTGGAACAGCCCCAGGGGTCAGAGGCCAGTGCGCTCCAGGCCCCTACCTCCTGGTGGTGCCTGCTGATCCCGATCCTCGGGGCTCCCTGGCCTGTTGCTGCGCCATCCCCCCCCCCCCGTCTTCCAGGGTGTGCACCCTATGTCTGTGTCTGATCCTCCCTGAGGGGAGGATGCTGCCCCTGGGTGTGGGGCCCAGCACAGCCCCATGGTAGCTTCTTCAGTGACCCCACTCCTAGATGAGCTCCATGCAGGGCTCAGGACTGGGCCTCAGGCTTTGTTTCGGGGACACAGCCAGGCCCCCATTCCTGCACCTGGGAAACTCATGCTGGTCCAGAGGGAGAGCTCAAGGTGCCAGCTGCTGGCCCTGGCCCTGCCAGGCCAGGTGACAACTTGTACTTTGCAGAGACCGACCTGTCCTGCCCCGTGCCAGATGCTCTGCCCCTAAGGGTTTCCTCTTCGCACACTGCAGGCTTCTGGGTCCCTTTCTCCGCTCATCTCTGCTTAGCAGCCTCACCAGGCCCTGGGCTGGCCTGGCCCAGAAGTCAAATACTGGCTCACCCGTTGGGCTTCCCCATGTCAGTGCCTGCTGTGGGTCAACACAGACTGGCCGCAGCACATCGCAGCAATGCCCATCACCTGGTTACAGCCGGAAGTGGTGCACAGCCGTGGGGCAAGACACCAAGCATGTGTGCCCCTCAGCCTCCTGCATGCCCCCAACTCCGAGGCCCTGCTCTGAGTGACCCCCTGCCCGCCTCCCACAGACACCCCCTGTTTGGCCGCAACGTTCCCCAGACTAGCGGCTCTGGCTTCATCATGTCGGAGGCCGGCTTGATCGTCACCAACGCGCATGTGGTGTCCAGCAACAAGGCCGTCTCGGGTCGGCAGCAGCTCAAGGTGCAGCTGCAGAACGGCGACTCCTACGAGGCCACCATCAAACACATCGACAAGAAGTCGGACATCGCCACCATCCAGATCCACCCCAAGGTGAGCGGCGAGGCTGGACCCCGGCAGGCGACGTGGGTGTGAGCTGGGGCACTGGCCACACGGGCATTTGTTTAGCTGGAACCCAGGCCTCGTGAACACCTGCATGCCCTCCCCCCGCAGAAGAAGCTCCCGGTGCTGCTGCTCGGCAACTCAGCAGACCTGCGGCCCGGCGAGTTCGTGGTGGCCATCGGCAGCCCCTTCGCCCTGCAGAACACGGTCACCACGGGAATCATCAGCAGTGCCCAGCGGGACGGGAAGCAGCTGGGCCTTCGGGACTCGGACATGGATTACATCCAGACAGATGCCATCATCAATGTGAGTCCCCTGCTGGCCACGCCCCAAGCCTCACGGTGGCTTTGTGCCCAGAACCTGCCCATCACTGAAAACGTCCGCTGGCCGGAAAGGTCTTCCCACACAGCTCGCGTCTCCCTGGTCAGGGTTCTGTCCCTGTCGGAGCCCTCACAGGGCTCAGCCTGGATACCTGGTGCATGACCTCTGTGTCTGCAGCAACTCACTGCTCCGATCTGCATGTGTCCGGCGGGCACTGCCCAGTAGCAAAGGTGTCCAAGCATGTGGACACACATGGCCACATGGCCCATGTAGCTCAGGCCCCAGCCTCATGCTATGCCCTGGACTCTGCTTTTCTTGCTGTGGTGGGGGACTCGGCCCCTCTTGTCCCTGGCTGAGATGGAGCTGCGGACCAGGGCACCGCTGACACTCCATTTTCTGTTTGCAGTACGGGAACTCTGGAGGACCCCTGGTGAACCTGGTGAGTGTCCTCACTGGTCACATGGGTACAACCTCAAAGAGGGGACAGGACCCCCAGTATGGCCCTAAAGGCTGCAGGCTCAGCATCTGGGGCTGTAGGGGGCTTGTCCAGCCTGGGCTCCTCGGTGCACTGGTGCTGTCAGGAATGAGGGCTCTGTGAGGAGTGCGCTCAGCCGGAGCCTGCAGTGCAGTGGACCAGGGAGGACCAGTCCAGGCTGCTGTGCTGTGGCTGCCCTGCACAGACTAGAGGGCGTCCTCACTCTGTTCACTTCCTTAGTCACTGTCCCCCATTCTGGCCCCAAAGTCCAGCTCCTCACCCAGGTGAGATTTTCCCCAAATAAAGCAGGAAGTTCAGTTAGGGAACAACCTTGCCTCAGGAAAGATTGTCCTAGAAGGGGACATACCCAAGAGCCACATGGGCAGCGTGAGATGGTTCTAGAAGGACCCTGGAGGTGGAGGCTGCTATGGGCAGGGAAAGCTTCCCAGAGGCAGAGGCTCTCAGCAGGCATGCAAGGGGGATGGGGAATGGGGCGCTGGGGAGGGCGCAGAGCACCAGGGGCTACCAAGGGGCTGGAAGCCACCATCACTGCAGCAGCCAGGCTGGGAGTCAGGGGTGGCTGGTGGCTGTGTCCAGATGGGCCTGGGGCCACCCGTGCAGGGCAAGGCTTCATCCTACGCCCAGGAAGCCAGGACCGGGAGCCACTGTGTGTCACCCAGGCAGTGGGGATGGGGAATAGGCAGAGGCTGGGCCCAGAGCTGCTGGCCTGGCTTCCTACCTCAAGAGCCTTGGGGCCCAGGAGGACACCGGAGCCCCTCCAAGGCTCCCCTAGGCTGTGAGCCCCTGCTGGGGCCAGGGTGCAGGTCAGGGTGCACACCAGGCCGGGAGGGGCTCCTTCCCGAGTGAGCTCAGGGATGGGCAGCACCAGCCTTGTGTAGGGCTGTGATGGGCAGGGTGGGCATGGGCACTGTAGGGCTGCCCTGACCTATTTCCCAGCTCCAGGAGGACGGGTGCCTGCCATCCCCTCCCTCCTAGCCAGCAGCTGGCTCCAGTGTGGACTGTTTCTTTGAGGCAGGGTACCAGGGTGGGGCTGAGATGGAGACTTGAACACCCCAGAAACTGCCTCCAGGGAAAGCAAGGAGTCCCTGGGGCCTGGGGTAGCAGGAAGGGTAGGGCTCACTGAGCAGCTGTGACCCTAAGAGTACCTACCCCTTTCAGGACAACAGGGGCTGCCCCAGGGGTGTCTCAGTAAGTGTCAGGGCGTCCTTGGGTGTGGGCATGGGAAGGGGACCACGGACTGCATGCCTTGGGGGCCCCTAGTGACCATCCCCCCATGCTCTGCCAAGGACGGTGAGGTTATCGGCATCAACACCCTCAAGGTCACAGCCGGCATCTCCTTCGCCATCCCCTCAGACCGCATCACACGCTTCCTGTCTGAGTTCCAGGACAAGCACATCAAAGGTAGGAGCTCCCTTGGGGCAGCAAGGCAGGCGATGCTGGATGAGGCCCTTCTGCCTCCAAGGCCTGTGGCCAGGTGCTGTGGGCGCATGCTCGCCCACCGTCCAGATGGCGCCCTGCAGCCAAGGGCTCTCATCACTGCTCCCCCAACCCCAGCTCGGACTCCAGGGCTCCTCCTGTCGGGTCTGTTCCTTGGTAGTCAGCACCTGGAGCTTCCTTCCTGCTCCCACCCCATCGTCCCCCATCCACCCACCCAACGCCCACCCTCCACAGCCTACCTCTGACTGTTCATCCATCCACCCGCCCCACCGAACTATCTATCTATCACGTGTGACACCCTCACACACGTCCACACATCATCCATGTATCTGCCCATCCACCCACTCGCCTGTCCATTTGTCTGTCCATCTGCCTGCCTACTTGCCTTTCCCATTTACCTTCCCTCCTTTCCTCTCTCTTTCCTTCCACTCACCCCTGCCAGCATCCCTTTTATCAGCCTGCTGCCCACGTAGCCCTAGAAGGGCATCCCCTGGGCCAAGGTGCCCCCTCCACTCCAGGGGAGCAGAGCCAGCCTCTGATCCTCGGAAGCCACCTGCTACTGGCTTCCGCCTGCTCGCCCCACCCTCACAGGGTGCTGGTGCACCCTGCCTGCTCACATGTGACTCCAGGATCCCCCCCCCCTTGCCAGATCCCCAATGTCCATCTCAGGGAGTCCGTGGACACTTCTGACCGTCGCCTTCCCTGGGGGCCCTCCCCCCATACAGCCCCAGGGCTCCCCACTCTGGCTGTTTTCTGGGTCATGCCCAGGCCAGCCCCCAGGCCCGCACCTTCACACACCCCCTTGCTTCCTCCAGCCCTCTCACCGGCACTGCACTGACCAAGGGGCCTCCTGGAGCCCGCCCCTCCTGCACCACACACCACCAAGTACCCGGAGCCTCGGGCAGCGAGAGCGGTGCTATGAGGACCCGTGCCAGGAAGAGCTGCCCTGGAGGACCCCGAGGCCTGGGCTGAAGGCAGTCTGGAGCGGGGCAGCCCCTGACCTTCCTGAGAAGCTGCTGGCTCCTCCTCTCGGCCAGTGGGACTGTCTTGACTGCAAGCCCTTTTCCTCTTGGCTGCAAGGAAGCTAGTTTCTAGGCCCAGGCTGCACCTTGTTTCCATTCTCTGAGGACTCAGCCTTAGCCTCAGCCCCCTGGGTGCCAGAACTGCTGGGGCTGCCGGGCGGGGTGACCTTTGCATAGAAGTGGGGTGCTGGCCTCCTTCCTTTCTCTCCTCTTTCTTCTCTTCTCAGACAAGAGCCCCGGGGTCCTGGGTTGGTCCTGTGCTGTTGAGGGACTGTCCCTGTCCCTGTGACCTCATCCTGGCTCCCTCCCAGAGCCGTGTCCCTCTGCAGGACCAGCAGGGACAGCCAGAGTCTGGGGGTCTTAGCTGGTAACAGCTCTTGAGATTTCAAGTCCCTGTCAAAGCTGGGTTTGGTTTTGCTTTTACTTCTTCTTCTTCTTCTTCTTCTTCTTCTTCTTCTTCTTCTTCTTCTTCTTCTTCTTCTTCTTCTTCTTCTTCTTCTTCTTCTTCTTTTTAATAAAAACATCAAATGATCCAAGCCCAGCTAATCCACAGTTCTCTAAAAGGAACAACCCCTTCAGGGAGCCCAGGAGACACAAAGGACACCTCCTGCCCCTTCGAGAAGGCCTGCTTCCTCCCAACTGGGGCACTTGAGCTTGTGTGTCTGATGTAGTGCGCACAAGGGGTCCCGTTCCTACACGCGCTCAAGCTCACCCTTCTCTGTGGCAGAGTAAGGCTCCGCGGCGCGTGGACACTGCAGCATCCCTGTCCTCTGAGCCGAGGGTGGGTGGCCAGGCCGCTTCCCAGCTGGGGCCTCTGTGACCTGCGCTGCCACAGATATGACGCTCGGGTGCTCTCGGCCTCCCTGCTGCCCCGCTTCAAGGGCAGGGGCCATGGTCCTGCCTCCCACTGCCAGCCACAGGCAGTGCCCACAGTGGGGGGCTAGAGGCTCGGGCACTGCCACTCCCATGGGAGCGGGGATCCCCGAAGCACCCACCGAGAGGGGTGTGTGCTGGGCGCAGAGGTCGGGAGGGTTTAGAGAAGTCCTGGTGCAGGGCCCCACAGAGGCGCTTGGAACACAGGCTTGGCGTGTTACGGAAAGGCCATGCGTATGGGGGTGGAGGGGCTGAGGGCTGGGGCAGGGCAGCCCACACCAGGGGTTGGGGGGCTTGGCTCAGCCGTCCTCAGGCTCTACAACAAGCTGGGGGCCGTCACTGTCATTACTTCCCCGCCACTCTGGTTCCCAAATGCTCCCAGGTCACCAGGCCTTTTAATTCATCCCTTCCCCTGCCTCCTGTCACTAGGTCGGTTTTTGTTCCCGGTACTGAGGCTTAAGCCAGGTGCCCTCACCCTGAGCTACTTCCTGGACCCTGTTTATTTTTGAGGCAGGGTCTCCTTGAACTGTCCGGGGTGGGTCCAATTTGGGATCCTTCTGCCTCGGCCTCCCTGGGTGCTAGGATTAGAGCTGTACATTGTCACAACCAGCTCTGTTGCTCTCTGATCACTGTTGGTGAAACTTGTTTCCCATTGACATGGTGAGTCTTGGGGGTCCAAAGCAGATGCAGCCTTAGAGAGGGAAATGAAGTCAAGGCCCCTCCCACCCTACCTCCTTCCCAGCTCAGTGAGCTGAACACTCCTGGGCTCCAGGATTCGAAGGGAGAAAGAAGCCTGGGTTGCGAAGCCGCCTGCCATAGGCAGTGTCGGCCTACCCAGGACGTCCCTGGCCACAGAGGTGGCCCCAGGATATACTTCTTTAGGGAAGGTGCCCATCGCCCAGGGAACTGCCCTGCTAGCCACAAGCACAGGAACTGCAGCCCGGGCTGGCCAGGCTGACCAGACCCCAGGGCCCGGGCAGGGGCAGCCTGGACGGCCTGCCCACTGCCTCTTGCCTTCTGGTGATTCCCCACATGCCATCCCGTGTGCCCTTTGTCTCCTTTCCTGAAGTCTCTGCTTAGGTGTTTTGTCCTTAAAACATTTGAGTCTGCTTGTGTTCTTATCAGCAAGTTGTAGGACTTTCCAGATAGAAATCTTCAGAAGACAAGGGGACCGCAAATGCTTTCTGACCTGGGTCTTGTCTGTCCCAGAACTCTGGGAGACTGAGGCGGGAGGATTCCAAGTTGGAGCCCAGACTGGGCAACCTGGGACTCAGCAAGACCATGTGGCTAAGTAAAACCTTGATGAAAGGGCCGGGGACAAACTGTGAAACCCCTGGCTTCTATCCTCGGCACCCGACGGGCACTTTAAAAAAAAAAAAAAAAAAAAAAAGTAAGTTTTGTGAAAGCGTTTTTTTCTTTTTTTTTCCTTGCGGTGCTGGGTGCGAACCCCAGGCCCTGGTGTAAGCTAGTCAAGCGAGTTCCCTCTGAGCCACAGCCCAGCCCGGGGATTCCTGGACGCTTGTGAAGTCTAGGTTTTGGTGACAGGCCCTGTGCTACAGTTGTGTCTCAGCGACCTTTGCAGACCCACGGTCAGGAAGGCCTTCTCCTGGAAGCTCTGCTCTTGGGGCCCGGGCCCGGGCCCGCGATGCCCCTGCGGTGCGGCAGCTTGTGCTGCGTGTGTGCCCACAGACCCTGCTGTGCCAGTGAGCCGGTGGCGCAGACACCCCTCCCCCACTGCCTTCGCAGCTTTCTCAGAAGGCGGGGACTGCGCTGTTCTTCTGTCTCTCTGTCTCTGAGCCATTTCCACGGCCTCAGCTGCTGCAGCACGTGAGAGTCTTTACATTTCATTTTGTTTTTTGAGACAGGCTCTCCCCAGGCAGTCCAGGTTGGCCTTGGACTCACTGCATAGTGTAGGCTGGCCTTAGGTTCAGGATGATCCTCCTGCCTCAGCCTCCTTGAACACTGGCATTGCAGGTGTGGCCACCCCGCCCTACTCATAGTTGGTACTCTACGATCACTGTGTGCGGGTCACACGCTGCTCTGCACACGTGGCAGCTTGCTGATTCTAGTAGCCTTGTGGGTTCGCCTTAGGTAGTCCCTCTTCAATGCTAATCAGATCAGCTTTTTAAAAAATCTTGCCTGGCTGGAACTTCTAGAAAATGTGAAGTGCAAGTGGTGAAAGAGACATCTTTGTCTGGTCACTGAGTTTAGGGAGAAAAGAATCAATTCCTCCCCTTGAGGCACCACGTTAGGGCCACTGCGGGGGGCGTAGTCTGAGACAGGTCTCCTCATGTAGCTTAGGCAGGTGCTGAACTCACTATGTAGTTCGAACTCAAGGTCATCCTGCCTCCGCCTCCCAAGTGCAGGGATCACAGGTGTGTGTCACCACGCCCAGCCACCACGCCCAGCCACCATGCCCAGCCACCACGGTAGGTTTCGGTAGACGCCCCATACCCAGGGTCATGCTTCCTGGGTATCACAGCCCCCTAGGGCAGCTGAGGGTGCGCCCACTGTCTTGCTTTGGCTGGGAGCAGAGGTGAGCTCCCGTCTGAGGTCCCTGCGTGCACATGCTGATCAAAAGCTGGTGCGCGGGGCTGGGGAGATGGCTCAGTGGAATAAGCGCTTCCCTGGCAAGCACAAGGATCTGAGTTCAATCCCCAGTTCCACCAAAAAAAAAAAAAAAAGCTGGTGCGCTGGCCTGGCTGGGTTTTGAACCCTGAACCCCTTTGCACTCGTGGGGTAACTCTCACCTGGTCATGATGCACCTGTTCTTTTTCACATTTGTTGGGCTTGATTTGCTGAAAGTGTTTAAGACGTTTCTGTCTGTCTTCCCGATGGATATAGGGATGGTGTCCTCCTGTGGTGGGGATGGGGGGTTGGAGGCTGAGTGAGCAGTCTGCCTGTCCCTCTCCCCTGTCCCCAAGGGAGTCTGGAGGCCCCACGCCACCTCTTCCCAAATTAGCTGTTCCAGCTCCAGTGACATAGGCGTAGGGTGGCCTGACCCTGGGAAGATTTCAGGCCCGGATTTGACGTCTTTGGCAGAACTAGAGCAGTGAAGACCCCGTCAGTGTGACCGTGTCATTGGGGTCCCAGGCACCCGCCAAGGCCTGCGGTGAGGTGGGGGCCACACCATGGTAGCAGTGTCACCCTGGCATGGTAGCACCTGTGGGGAAGGCTCTGCGATGACTGTTCTGAGCAGATGACGTCTGGGGAGCAGCAGTGGAGGGGGCGCCCTGCCCGCTGGGGGTGCAGGCTCCGGGGTGGAAGTTTGCAGGGAAGAGAGCTCCTGAGAGCAGAGCTGGGCAGGGCCCGGACAGCCCTAGCGCGGGACGCCTCCCGCTGCCCCTGGCCCTGCGGGGCAGTGTCCATCTCCCCGGTGCCCCGGGGAGGGCAGGGCCCTTCATGGCAGCCTTGACTTAGCAGTGCCGTCTCCTTCCAGACTGGAAGAAGCGCTTCATTGGCATCCGCATGCGGACCATCACGCCCAGGTGAGCCACGGCACGCCTCCGTCTGGGCCCGTGTGGCCTGCCTCTGTCGTGCCCACTATGCCCAATCTGTGCCGGGCTGGCCCTCTGCCCATACACGGGGGCTGTTTTGCTTGGGGGATCCCTCCTGCTGCTGCTCCAGCGCCCCTCCTGAACCCACGTCCTGGGCCACCACGATGCAGCGCCACAGCTTGGTGGTTCTGAAACCCAAAGCACAGTTGTCTTTCATAGTTGTGCGGCCACAAGCGAGACCAGGGTATCCGCAGGCCGAGCTGCTGCCTCCTGCGCTGCGGTCCCCGAGCGTCCTCTGCCTATAGTCTCATCACTCTGGTCCCTGCTTCCGCCTCCACGTGGCCACGTCCTCTGTGTCTACGTTACAATCTCCCTCTTGTTCCTCTCACAAAGCACCGCTCCCTGGCTTCAGAGCCACGCTGACTCCAGCATGATTCCGTCCCCACGTCCTTAACTCATTACGCCTGCCAGGGTCCCATTCTGAGCAGGGTGGTGCACTGGGCTTCCGCGTGTGCAGGAATTGGGAGGGACACCACCACTCTGCCCACTGGGGGTCTCGGGTGAAGGAGTGCCCCTGTTTGCACAACCCCAGTCCCACCCTGTGGGAATGGGCTGTCAGGGGATTCCCCTGCCCCATCTCTTCCCACTTGTCAGTAAGCTCTCAGGGTGGGGACAGCACCCTTCTCGTCCTCTGCTTGGCCCGGTGAGGATGCCTGCACAGCAATGGCTTGGAGAGAGAAATGAGGGAGCAAAGGGGAGCGTGGGAAGGCCGCAAAGCCAGGCCCAGGGCCCACGCTGCCGTCTGTGCGCTTCTCCCTCCCTCCCTCTGTGTACTCACCCTTCTGGCCATCCTCCCCACCCCCTTGTACCTGCCCACGGCCTCCGGGTTTCTCCTGAGACGTCCATGTGTGTCAGTGCGGACAGAGCCTTGGCAGTGGGTAGCACCACGCAGGTGTCTGGGGAGGCTGCCTCAGCCTGGGAGGTGGTGGGCAGGGGCAGCTTCACACCCAGGAGCTGCTGTGGGGCTCAGGAGGCCACATGGCCATGCTTCCTTTTCAGCCTGGTGGAAGAGCTGAAGGCCAGCAACCCAGACTTCCCGGCGGTCAGCAGTGGCATTTATGTGCAGGAGGTCTTCCCCAACTCGCCTTCACAGCGGTAGGCTCTGCTGGCACAGCAAGGCTGAGGGGAGGGAAGCTGAGAGCCTGGCGGTGGCAGGGGTGCCAGGGCCTGCACTGGGTAAGGGGCACTGGGGAGTTTGATATCCCCTAGAGCCCTGGCTGTGCTGTGCTGGGCCCCAGTGTCCTTTCCTCTGGGAAGTGAGGTTGAGGAGTCCCTGCCTGGGCTGAGAACCACCTTGAACTTTATTGTCCCCAGCCAGGGAGCAGCCTCAGTGCCCCCTGGGAAAGGGGAAGGCTGTGCCTGCTGTCTCCACCCCGAGACTCCAGGGTCAAATGAGCCAAAGCCTTACTTCCTTGGAAACATTAAGTGCTGAGGAACACTGATCCTTGCAACCCCGTTGTTTGCCACCGAACATGTGCCCGAGCTTAGCCCAGCCTCACGAGGCCATGCAAAACAACCCTGTGTCTCTCCCTTGGCAGAGGCGGCATCCAAGATGGCGACATCATTGTCAAGGTCAACGGGCGCCCCCTGGCGGACTCAAGTGAGCTTCAGGAGGCCGTCCTGACAGAGTCCCCGCTGCTGCTGGAGGTGCGGCGGGGCAACGACGACCTCCTCTTCAGCATCGCGCCTGAGGTGGTCCTGTGAGGCACCGCCTCCCCCAGCGCCAGGCGCCAGAGCCAGAGCCACAGGAGGCAGATGGAGTGACACCTCCCCAGGGTCAGGACAAAGGGCCGCTGGTTCTCATGGGGCCAGCAGCCTCCTCCCTGTGTCCAGGAGCCGAGCCCAAGACAGAGTCTGCATCTCAGCTTCACTCCCGAGTCCCAACCCAGCGAAGGAAGCCTGATGGCCCCAAGCACAGGTGCTCCAAAGGGTCTCAGGGACCTAAAAGACTCGTGTGGGTCCCTGGAGCCCACCCTGTCTCAGCGCCCTGTTCTGGCCTGGCCTCTGCTGCAGCTCCTGGCTCCCCACAAACATCATTGCTCTGAGCCCGTGCTGGCTTCTCCCAGCAGTTGCAAGTGGCAGGTGGACCCACACTGCATATGACAGGGGCTGCCCGCCCCGCCACAGCGTCCCTGAGGGCAGGCCGTGGCTGGCCCCTGGAGGAGTCCAATCTGACAGCTTGGCCTGGTGCAAGGGCCCAGTGAATGTCCTCACTGCAGAGCCATGCCCTGCACCGGCCTTGAGGTGCACCCTCCAGGGGACAGGAAGTGACGGGTGCATGCCCTGGACCTGGAGGAGCCCTCTTCTGAGGTGACCATGGGACGGCAGGACTGAGCCGGTCCCGCCTCCCACACAGCCCAGGGTGCAGCCAGTGGGCTCTCCCGAGGACCTGGCGAGCTACTCGAGGTGTACTCGTGAGTTTTGCTGTCCTGGTTCCCCGTGGCTGTACTGTATGTTTTTCTACTGTATGGAATTAAAGTTTACAAGCGCATGGTGCGCGGCGCTGGGGCGGCCTGTGCCCCACTGGCCAGTTTCTCCTGAGGGCCCCATCTGGCAAGCCTCTGCAGGTTTCCATGGTAGCAGAGCACTGTGCACACACTGGCCTCAGGGCCACCTGATCCTGCAAGGGTGGCTTCGCATCAGGCTGCTGGGGGCAGGCCTCAACTGGGCTCACGTCCAGTTCTGAGATCTTGGGCCGGTGACATCCCTATCCTGCTGAAGCCCCCGGCTACCCTGAGAGCCAGGCCTCAGAGCTCACCCTTGGGCCCTCGCTGCAGCCTGCCCCACAGTGGGGAAAACGAGGCAGAAAGGCGGAACCAGCAGGCTGTCCAGGGACCCAGCCCAGGGAGGCTGGCAGCGGGTCACCAAGTCATAAACTTGTCCACTGGGGGCACATTGTGCTAAGAAGAAAGGACCTCAGGGCCTTGCCTATTTGCGTCCCAAGCCACTGAGTCCAGAAGCACTGGGGGCCCTGCGCCCCACGAGAAGGTGCCTGTGTGATCAACTCAGGGTCAGGAGGGCCCTGGTTGGCCACGGGCACCTGGTCAACAGAGAGGGGTGCCCCGGGCTAGCAAGGAATGGAAGAGCCTGGCGAGGGTGCTCTGGCAGGCACGCTCTTGTTTCCAGGCTTGAGCCCACAGGCCCAGGGTGGGAGGGGCCGGGCGAAGGAAGCCGGCAGGATGCTGTGCTACATCTGCCCTAACCTGGCCTCAGGCAGTGCCACCTCCCCCTCCAGGGCATCTGCTGCCGGCTGTGCGCTCAGCCCCTGGCCTCGCACCCCAGTCCAGGACAGACTCCCACAGGCCCTGCGTCACTTGGACCCTGATTCGGACCCTTCCCTGTGCCTGGTGTGTGTTTTCCAGCCCCAGCTCTGCCCTGAGCCCCGGCCCGTGCACACAACCATCCCCAGGGCTGTCCCTCACTGCTGTCTCCACCCTAGATGATAGGAAGGAGCCTCGGGGACTGAGGACACCGGAAGGGCAGTTAGAGACACGAGGACCTGGCAGCAGGTGTGACGCCCACATCTCTTCAGTAACAGAGAGGGGAGTGCCCAGGCAGGGGAGGGAACATCGGAGCCAGGGTCCCTGGAGGGCACAGGCCTGGGCCTTCCGGTCCATGCAGCCCCACATAAACACCCGCTCTAGCTGGCAGGCACCTCTCTTACCTCAGTGCCGTACCGGGGGGGTGGGGGGGCGACACTGCAGCTGGCCCTGTCCTGACCTCCTGTGTACTCCAAATACACCTGCGAAATACAGCGGCTCACTTACTCCCAGCCTGGCTGCACTCCACACGCCCCTGGCCTGTCTCGTCCTGCACCAGAACCAGCACCAAGGCCCCCAGACACCCCTGAGCCTTCCCTTGCACCCCAGAGTCAGGGCAAAGCTCTGAGCCCTCACACTGACTTCAGTCACCCTGTGTCTCTCCAGCCTCAGTTTCCCCATCCGTACGATGAGCTGACACTGATTCCTCGGAGTATGGGGCTCACAGGAGGGTGGCCAATGTGTGGGCACCCACTGAAAGGCACAGGGGTGATCTGGCCTTGCTCTGACCCTAGAAGGGCACCCAAGTCCTTCTGGCCCTGCCCATCCCCACCTCACACGGCCTGTGTGTTACTACGCCCTGGCACCTGTGACCCTGGCTGGCTGCCTGTGGTGGTGGCCATGGTCTGTGCCTCTGCTGTGCACCAGGTCCGGGTTCCCTGCCCCCATCCTGGCAGCTCCAGCTGAAAAAGCAGCTGTTCCTCAAAGCAGGCAGAGGAAAACAACCCATGGGCCCCCCTCCTTCGCCCTGGGTCCCCAGAGGCAGCACAGCAAGTGCTCACAAGGTCTTCACGAGGTCACCTGCCTCAGCCCAGGGACATGTCTGGACTCCTACAAGACCTTGCAGGGCTCCAGTGCCCCCTGGGACTCGGGTAGTGGAGGCCTGCAAGGGAGGACTTGGGCTAAAGGGCCAGGCCTCAGAGAAAAGCGGCTCTGCGCCGGCGCCAACCTGCAGGCCGGTGTCCTCCTCCGAGTCCTCCCTGCCACAGCACAACCCCACGGGGTCTCTGGGCCAGTACCAGGGGAGGGGGCTAGAGGCTGGGCTGTTCCCAGCCTCTGGGGGCAGTGCCCTGAGCTCCGTACCCAAAGCCAGCAGCAGCTTCACCAGGTGCAGCCTGACCTTCCCTGTCCTTCCTGCTCTCCACTCTGCTCCCGGGGGCTGGCAGTGAAGAGGGCACCTGGGTGTGCCGCTTAGCTAGGTTGGGAGGCTGCAAGCCAGGGCCAGGGGGCCCACTGGCATGACCTCGGGGAGGCAGAGGGCGCCATGGCGGGGCCTGCACAGGAGATGGTAAGCAGGTAGCATGGCAGGAAGCCAGCAGGTGGGCCGAGGCCTGCTTCCCCTAGGTGGCCCTCAGGAGCACTGCCGCAGCCCAACCAGGCCACAGGGTCCCTTCCTGCCCACGGACCTGTGACCCAACACCCTCCAACCATGGCTGCAGCACAAGAGCCGGGAGGCCTCACACAACTCATTTCTCATGCATACCCAGTGCTGGGTCTTGGGATGAGGTGTCCCCCAAGACTGTACCAAGGGCTCCGAGACAAGGCTGGGGAGGTGCCTGGGGCACAGGGCATGGGCCTCAGCAGGGCATCCTCCAGATGGGCTCCTGGTGGCCTGGGCCATGGGGTGGAGCCGAGGAGAGGAGGCAGGTCCCCGGACAGCTCCTCCCTCACCCTGCTACCGGTGGCCAGGAGGTAAGCAGCTGCCCATTCTGTCCCCTCCATCCACTGATCTGTCACCTCCCCACTCCTCCACACATCCTCCCATGCAGCTCTGCCCTGCCCCTGGGACCTGGAGCTCCTTAGCTCTGGCTCTGACCAGGAGAGACTCTGATTTGGGGACAGTTAGGATCCATTCAGTCCTTGGCTGAACTTCCAGGAAGGCTAAATTTGGAGTCTCCTGTGAGGCCAGGGCACAGGGTGTGGTTCCCTCACTGAGCCAGGCAGCTGGCCTGCTCGTCCTCCACACCCAGGAGAGGGTGTGAGCAGCGGCTCCCGGGGTTCTTCTCGTGACTGGGGTCCTGAGCAGGCCAGGTAGGGTAGGGCCAGCTCACACGAGGTGCTCACAGACGGTCACTGCTGCTGCTGCATGGGGACAAGAGAGGGGCACAGCTGAGGACCCCAGAGCAAGCAGACAGGGCATGGGTCCCAGAGAAGCTCAGGGTGGGACAGCTGGACTGCCCCTCCGCACATGCTGTCAAAGCAAGTGAGGGCCGCCCTCTCCTAGAAGGAGCATTTTTTTTTTTTCCAGTTTTTGTAGTTTGGGGTTTTGCAAGGGGAGCAATGCAGGACACATAACTTACAAAATTATTTTATAATCATCGCCCAGAGAGTCCTAGCCAAGAGGGGGCAGGAAATCTGTCCACACACTGAAGACCAAAGGATCCAGCTGAGGGCCCGGGTCCTATGGTCATGTCCTGCGTGAGTCCAGCTGAAGACCTGGAGCCCCTAACAATGCCCCCACAAGTCCACCTGGAGGCCAGGAGCCCACAGCAATGTCTCACGCAGGCCTGTTTCACAGATCTGTGCTAGGACGACACAAGATCAGTGGTGGAAGCTAGAAAGTCCGAGCCAGCAGGCTGAAAGATCTGGGCTAGCAGGCTGAGGGATCAACGCTGGAGCCAGGACGTGACGCTCAATATAAGGGCCAGCGCTGCCCTGAAAGGTACCACAGCCACTCTCAGAGATGAGGTCCTGAGCCCCGCTGATCCTGAGAACAGCTGAGTCTGTATTAGAAAAGCCAGCATAACAAGCTTCTCCAGGAGACTGAACAGTACATCACCTTCCTCTCCAGAGCCAGGAAGGGGTGCTCAATGTAAGGACCAGCGCCGCCCTGAAAGGCACCACCCTCAGCCACAAGGTCCCAAGCTCCTTTGATGATGAGCACAGCTGAGTTCACCAGAAAAGCCAGCAGGACAAGCTCTCTAAGAGGAACCAACAGCTCCCTACAGCTTCTAACTTCTTTCTCTTCAGTTCTGTCTCTTATGCTGCTGGCTACAATCCTCAGGTGGCCTGCCACACCCAGCCCCACGCTGGTTCAGTTAGTTGGGTGGTACAAGTTGACCACCAGTTATTAAGCCCCCACAGCAGTGCTGGGAATTGAACCCAGAACAATCACTTAAGCTAAATCCCCTGCGTTTATTTTATCTTGTATATTGAACAGGATCTTGCTAAATTGCTCAGGCTGGAACTCGTGAGCCTCCTGCCCAGCCTCCTAGAGCTCTGGGATTGCAGGTGTGCACCACACCTGGCCACTAGTTCTCTCCCCCCACCCATAATTTTATGGATAAACAAATAGCAATGAGATAGTGTCAAACCAAATTGGTAGGACAGTTTCAATAATTAACACATTGCATACATTCTTCCTAGTGGTTAATTGCTGTACAAGATGCGGACATGATATCCTATCTACAAACACCATTAGAACAAATCCCTCTATTCATTAAGAGAATGTAACTATATCTATCCTAACCACTTTGAATACACAGATACAGAATGAACATTCACCTGTATCCCCTTTTCACCAGCTCTTCTTCTGAGTCTGTTTGTCCTTTTATGATTCTAAAAGCATGCAGCTACTTTCCTTATGATGCCACCTACCATCAAACGTTGTACACGCTACGGACCTTGAGCGCGGAGGGCCCTGAACCCGGCGTTCCCCACCCCGGCCCGCTTCCCTCTGACTCAGGAGTTGGTAGTGATTTGTGCATTTTTAAAAACTTGTAAGTAAATGGAGGGAGAGGAGAAGGAAGGAGAGGAGGAGGGAGGATAGCTGGAGAGGTGGCCGGAGAGAGGAGAGGACAGAGCAGCCACAGAACCCGGCCATGACCCACCTTTCCTGCTGCCACGCGGCCCTCCACGCCTCCCTGCTGTCCCCCAGCACTGGGCAGCAATCCCTCCCGCTCCAGTCACCTCTGCTCCCAGCTCTGACAGCATGGCTGCCCTGATGCAGGTCCAGCCCAGCCCAGCCGGCTGGCCCAGCGTGTCCCTTGGCCTGGTCTGAGCCCATGTGCACACCTGGGACACAGTGCTCGCCGTGCGCACACACCTGCCCACTCCATGCCTGCATTTGTTAATTAGCAGGAGCCACACCATGAGCTCTCCAGGGGTTTCCTCCATCCTCAGTGGGGGATTCCTTGGTAGCGCCCCAAGGCCACAGCCTGGAGCCACCCAGTGGATGAACACAGGCACTGTTCAGCCACATAAGAAGTGAGCAACAGCCGCCAGCGTCCAGGGGCTCCACGCACCCTCGCCTTGCTGGAGAAGCCACCGCATCTGGCACACACACAGGACACGCTCCTGGAGGGGGCAGCGCTGGGCTGGCCTTCAAGGTTGCGTGGAGGATGTCTCGTGGCCAGGAAGCGGCCGGGTGGCAAGCCAAGCCCGTGGGTTTGAGCACTGTATCAAGATTCCATCATGTGACACGACACCTGGAATGAACGACTTGAAGGAGGAAAGGTTTGCTTTGGCTCATGGTTTCAGAGGCTCAGTCCACGGCCACTGACTCCTACTGCCTGGGCCCAGGGCGGTGCCACACATGGGGGCCGGCGCACCAAGCAGCGAGAAGGCAGAGCGGCTGGGTACCACATCCTGCCAAGAGAGGCCTGCCCCTGACCTTACTGCCCCCCACCGGGCCCCACCTTTGAAGAGACAGCCCCTCCCCAGCACCACAGGCTGGTGATCCGGCCTTCAGCACGTGGGCTTCTGGGGACATTTAAGATCCCCAAGAAGTCTTACATTCAAACCCCAAACCGCCTACTTATGAGCTAGTAGGGCAAATGGCTTGCCTTCTCTTCTTTTGTTCTCTTCTGTATTGGCAGCTGAACCCAGAGTCTTCACACTAAATTGCACCTCCAGCTCCTTCTTTTTAAGCTTTTGAAAGGACTGGTCAGATAGCTCAGTGAACTAAAGCGCCTGCTTAGGCAGAGCGCAGCGGCCGGACTTTGATCCACGGTGTGAGGTCCCGGCCCCGCTGAGATGGTGACTGAGACTGGGCATGGTGGCACGTGCCTGTAATCCCAGTGCTTGAGAAGCTGAAGACAGGAGAGTCACTGTGAATCCAATCTGCATAGTGAGACCCTATAGACCCTGCACTAAAATACATTAAAAAATAAAAAATAGAAGTTTTTGAAATGTGTCTTACTAAATTGTCTCAGCTTCCCTTTAGCCTGCAGCCCCCTACTTCAGCCTCCTGAGGAGCTGGGATTACAGGCATGTACATCACACCTAGATATTTGCACTCTGGGCCTCAGTTTTCTTATCTGTGAAATGGGATGATAATGTGCTCATCTCCTGGCTGGTTGTGCAGACACAGAGAAGCAAGGTCAAGTATTTTGTGCAGTACCTGTACGAGGTCACACATCATAAATAACTATGGGTGGTTTGGGCTCTTTATTAAGATGGTCCAGAGGCCTTCCCAGTGCCTATGACAGCAGCTGTCTCCCTTAGGAACCAAGCCTCTGCAGACAGTGGCAAGCACCCCAGCTGGCTGGGATGGTCTCCTCTCTCCTGTCCTCCCCCTCCGGCCTGGCACCGTGGCCCACCCTGGCAGGAAGTGGCCCTGATATGAGATGAGCGGCGCCCGCCTGTGTGCGCATTTTTCTCCTGTATTTGGTAGGAGGCATCGATGCTGAGGCCCTCCACGGGCGGCCGCTCCTGGCAGCCAGCCAGGGCAGTCACGGCTCTGCCAGGGCCCCCTGTTGTCCACACAGAGCTGCTCTCCACTTTGTGTCTCACGGAGGGCCTGCCGTGGATGGGGCCCAAGTTGGCCGCTTTCTTGACAGTACACTTGCTTCGATGCTGAGTTGGGTCTAAAAATAGCCAGCGAGAGGTGGCTGCAGAGGCTGCGATCCTGCCTGCCGGGGCGGTTGGCACATGGGGGGGGCAGGCTGCACACCCTGCAGCCAGCCCCCACGATCACCGCCTGGTGTGGCCCCTGCTCCCACAGCCACATGTCACCTCCCTGAGAGGCCTTCCCCAGTCTGGGCCGGTTGGGTCCCCTGGGGCTCCAGGGTGCTGCTGCTGCCCCTGTCCTCGCCCACAGTGCACCATGAGCTCCTGTGGGCAGGCCTGGGTCTGCCTCACACAGCTTCACATTCCCAGCTTGTGGCCTGGAACACAGGACAGGTTGGAGTTGGAACCTGCCTGAGCCCCACCTCGCCTCTGCCGTCTCCAGCTCTGTGACCTCAGACACATTGCTGTCCCTCTCTGGGTGGTCTCGACCTAGAGAGCCGAGCGTAGGCCTGCTCAGGGGTGGGGTAGGAAGGCTCAGAAAGCGCAGGCAGCCTCTTCTTCCCACTCTCGACCTCCTGCACCCCAGGAGGAGCTCTTTCACCCCGTGCCACCTGGACAGAGAGTCATGTTGGAAGTAGCAGTAGGGCTCACCTCAGGACCGAGGGGGATCGTTCAGGCCAAGTAAACTTAAAACTCTTACCTGGTATTCAGCAAGCACCCCTGAATGTCGGCAGCCATTACCATCACCACCACTACCGTTAACATCAGCATCACCACCACCACTACTACCACTACCAGCACCTCCTCCATCACCACCACCATCACCTCCATCACCGTCACCACCACTACCTCCTCCATCACCGTCACCACCACCACCTCCTCCATCACCGTCACCACCACTACCTCCTCCATCACCGTCACCACCACCACCTCCTCCATCACCACCACCGTCACCATCACCTCCAACACCACCACCAGGCCACCAACACAAGATCCACGTGGATTCTTCCAGACACTCTGAGGAGCCACGTAAGACCCACAGCTCCTGCAGATGAGGGTGGCTACCACACTCCCTTTCTGTGACCTGTTTCCCCACCTGCAAGACAATGTGGGCTCTGGCTGTCTGAGTTTCAAAAATAAAATCTTCCTAAAACTGAGCCTAAACGTGGGAGCAGGGCTCTGACAGACTTCCAGTAAAGAGCGGTGTCATCCACCTCAGGACTGGGTGTGGCGATGGATCACCTGGTGTCCTGCTCACTTTGCCGGGTCGGGGAGCAGTTGGTCTCCAACAGCACTTAGGTTCTGAGCTAAGCCCTCCAGCCAAACCATTCTGCTTCTGGAAATCTGTCCTAGCGCAACACACTCAATGGCCCGTGCTCACAGGGTGCCCCGCTTGGCTGGCTCAGGCTGTGCTGCAGGAGCGCTCTCTCCACACGCTCTGCCTGCAGGCAGGGCCTCTTGGCCTGTCCACATTCTGCAAGGCCTGCTGCCACCTTGGCCCTTCACACTTTTCCAGGCAGTAAGCAGCACCAGCCAGGCCCTCTCCTGACTTGGGGCGAGGATGCTGTGCTCCCCACCTACCTGGGGTAGAAACTCCCAGCTCCCAATGGCTCTCCCCACAAATCTTCTCACCACAATATCTGGCCACCACATTTTCCACAGTGGTGATGGTCCAGGTGGGCACATGTGGGACCCTGGTCACCCCTTGCCACATTCAGAGTGGCTGCGCTGCTGCAGTAGACATGGGTCCTGCTCTCTGCTCCAGGGCACAGAGCCACCACCGTCACTGCGGTGACACCTGTGTTGCTCTCTCGACATGTAGAAGGTGGTGTGCTGAGCACAGGGGTCCACAATGTCATCGAATCCTCAGGTGACCCTGTCTGTACCCGTGTGCGCTGCACTTTAGGTGAGGAGACATGCTCAGAGAGACACAGGGATGCCCCAGGCAATGGCCGGAAGAGGCGGGGCTGGTAGGTGGGCCTGGGTGTCTGATTCTGAGGCCCCAGCTCTGGGCTTCAGGCCCACTCTGCGCCTGTCCCTGGTTCGTGGTACCTGAGCGGCCAGCTCAGGTTGGGGCCTCAGCCACTGGCAGCCTGGGACAGGCCCTGCTTCAGGGCTCAGCAGACACACACCGAGCTGGTGGATGAGCGCGTGCTTCGGCCTCTCCAGGCTGGGAGGGAGCTGGCACAGACACTCCTTAGTCTGCCTCCTTCCCCCCAAGCACCTGCCCAGGGCCCCAGGAGACAGGACAGTGGCCTCAGCACACACTGTTCATCCAGTGTCACCTCCGCAGGGGACACAAGCTGTGGCCTCAGAGGTCCTGAGCTGCCCAGGGTGCCCTGGAGCAGGCTCAGTGATTCTCCATGAAGGGCCACCTCTCTGGTCCCCAACACCCAGCAGGGGCCACCTCTGTCTGCCTGCAGCGGCCCAGACAGCCCTGGGTGGGACCACCTCTTCATGGCTCCCTGGGCACACTCGCCGGGTGCTGCACGAGTCTCTGGGAGAGCCCCGGGCTGGGCGAGTCGGCCCCAGTGCCCACAGCCGCGACGCCCGCTGAGCACAGAGGCACACTGGCTCCACGCCCGCCAGGGCTGCCGCCCTCTACTGCCTGGCCCCGTCAGCCTGTGGGAGTCCCCACGGAGCCCAGCGCAGCACAGAAAGTGGGAGAGGGGTGTGGCTCCGTGCGCAGTCCACTCCCCATCCTGTAGCAGGCCCACTACAGGGCAGAAGAGCTCAAGAAACCAGCTCTGTGGGCTCAGGCGACCACAGAGTAACTTCCTGGGGAGGGCCCCAGGCCGGCCCTGAAGGCTGAGCAGCACGCGGGAGGCAGGTCTGTTGGAGCCCGGTGTCCTCCGCACTCCCACGACAGGCTCTGCAGCTGGAGACACGGCTCCAAGGAGCTGCGGCGGGATCTCTCCACAGTATCTGCTCCGAGATTTATGTGAAAAGTGTTTTATAATAAAGGGCCCCAGCTGGAGAAGTCATCCCCGCTCTGCCCTTCTGGGCAGTGGAAAATGGGACGCTTCCCAGGCTTCTGGCCTCTGCGGCATGGAATGCTGAGGGGCCCCGACCCCAGAGCAGCGCCCTCAGAGCCCTGGATGTGCAGCGCTGCCCGCCTCCAGGAAGATGAGGACAGCCACCCCTGTGGCACTCCTGGGCCTGTCCAGGCGGCTCCAAAAAGGCCCTTCTGCTAAACTCATCTGCCCTGGACCCTCTCGGGCCTACTCTCCTTTCCTTCTGCATTTTTTCCTTCAAAAAAAAAAAAGTTTATTGCTCTTTCCTAATGTTAAAAGTAACATATGTTCATGGCAGAAAAATCAGATAAGCCCAAGAAGAAAAATGCCTCGCGCATGAAGGACAGCTTTATCCCGAGGTCCAGCGTGGGTCCTTCCTGTCCCTCCCTGGCACCCACAGCGACCTCCCTGGGGTTTTGGCTGGGATGGTGCTGGGTCTAAGCGTCCACATGAGAACAATGGATGTGGGGGCCACATAAGGTTTTCCTGTCCGTGAACATGGGGCGTCCACCAGCTGTGGCTTCCCCTTCTGCTCCATAGCTGTCCCAGGGTGCCCTGTGGTCATTCAGTGCGTGGGTCTCGTGGGGGCTGCCTAGGGCCTGGTGCTCTGGCACGTGGGCGCCGTGGTGCTCAGACGCACCCCCACCCCTGGGCCTGTAGCTCCGCGCTAGGCTGCGCCCAGGCTGCTCGCTGACAGCAGCACTGAAAATGCGCTGGGCTTTTGTCCACTGTAGCTCTGAAGGGGTTCAGTAAAGAGTTCAACAGACCGCTAGTGTCACTCAGTGCGCTGGCTGTGACACAGCACTCTACCCGCACAGTGACACAGACTTCCTGTGGGTCAGCGCCCTGAAGGTGGGGTCAGGACGGCAGCGTGAGCGCCCCCTTGTGGGAGGGCTGTGCCCTTTCCTGTGGGCTCTGAGTGATTTCTGTGCGGTCCTTGCGCCACCGTCCACTGTTTACACACAAGCACCCCATCATAAAGACCCGGGAGCCCAGCGGGCTGGTGCATGATCTTGGGCTCAGCCTCTGAAGGATGCCACTCTTCACAGGACTGGCACTGCTGCAGGGCGCCCTGAGGGGTCAGACGTGGAGGCCAGCTCGGTATTTGTGCTCCCTGCAACCAGGAAGGAGCAGGAGGCCCACCAGAGCCAGGGGAGCCCTGGGGGAGAGGGGCTTGAGCTTCTAAGAATTCTGGAACCTAGCACTATGAGAGCTGAATCATTAAAATTCAGAGTGGTCAGGCATGGTGGCCCACACCTGTAATCCCAGCACTCAGGAGGCTGAGGCAGGAGGATCACTACAAGTTTGATACCAGCCTGGGCTATAAAGTGAACTCAAGGCCAGTCTGAATTTCATAGAAAGATCCTGTCTCAAAAAGACAAAATAATAAATAAATAAATAAATAAATAAATAAACTCCAGAATTTCTCAGGTGTGGTGTAATTCCAGCATTCAGGAGGCAGAGGCAGGAGGATCTCTATAAATTCAAGGCTAGCCTAAGGTGTGTAGGAGACACTTCCAGGTCCTCATCTCGGTCCAAGAAGCCAATATTTATAATCCCAAGGTTATGTTATTGCAATCCCATCAAGTTGATTCCAATCTACCACTATCAAAGCAACCCACGGTGAAAATAAAGACACTAAATTATATTTTCAATCACTGGGGAACCAAGGGGCTTTAAGTCCAGCCACGAAGATGGCTTCCTGGAACAAAGAGGGCAACCCAGGGCCCCACTCAGTTTTATTCAGTAAGGGAGTGGCTTGAGGAGGATTGATTGAGAATTGTGGGAAGTAGCTGACCATTGTGAGCTGAGCTAGGTGGGTGGCCATTTACCTCCGCTCTATGCAGAGAGGATATGCAGAGACAGTAATCTGCATTATGTACTATTATGCCATTGAGATAGTATCTACTGTTTTGGGGGGTCTGGTGCTTCAGCTCTGATGTAGTCTTTCAAGCCCCAGGAAGTCACAGCCTCTATCTTGAGGCTCGATCCCCGCTGGCGGTGTGGAGCATTGGCTCTTCGTCCTGTCTCCACCCGGCTCACATTAAAGCGCAGCAGGTGTAGGTTACCAGGGAAACACGCACGCCACCTCCAAAGACTATCACCAGCACCTCAGCTAGACCAATACACATTGCTTAAGGCCAACTGAAGGATAAACAGAAGTCCCAGCCAGCTCTGTACAGAACGATACGAGGAAACAGGGTCAGGCTCAGTCAAAATGGAGAGAGTCGCTCTTCCTTCAAGGAGAGCTGCCCAGGGCGGCCTCCACACAGGTGTACAGTGAGATCCTGTCTCCAACAAAACCAATCCATAAAGACCAGTGATCCACTGCCAGGCCCGCTCTGCGCTTGCCGCCCAGAGGGGACACCTGCCGCTCCCCTCGGCAGTCATTCCAGGCGCCTCCCCGTCCTGCCTGCTCTTGTCTCTCTGCAGGGGTCTGAAGCAGACATCTGCCGCACGCTGTGCTGACAGCAGCCTGCAGAGGAGCCCACGTTGTCCTCCTGCCACGAAGAAAGTGCAGCCCGGAGGAGGGAGGATTTGAGGCGCCCACATTGTCCCCTGCTGGCGTCAGGTCGAGCTGGCTCTGACACGACCGCTCCACTCCACGTGCTGCGTGCGAATGTTACCTCCAGGGCATGAAGGAGGAAGCCGCATCAGCCCACTGCTGCCCAGACTGAAGCCTTGCACAGCGTTCGCAGCGCAGCCCTGCAGGGCGGCTCTCAGACCCTCGTTGGGCTCCTCCAGCTCTCCAGAGAGAAGGAGGGTGGCCCAGAGCCAGCAGCTCTGGGGCTGCAGGCGCAGGACGGTGGTGCCTGGTGGGCCCTTGAGCTCCTTGCCACACGAGAGGTCCCCGCAGACCCTGTCGGCCTGCAGCCCATGGGTGGAATAGTAGGATACCTGAAAGGCAGTGTGCTGGCCAGGATGGTGGTGTGGGAGCCAGCCTGGCATCCTGGTCCTATAGCTGTGAGACCCCCATTAGTCGAGTCTCTCCAGTGGCCTCATCTGCCAGGTGGGTGCATGAGTACCCACCTACAGGGTGGCTCGTTTCTCCAAGGCTGTGTGGGTCAGGCTCGCCCCAGTGCCTGCATCCAGCCAGAAAGGGCAGCTCCTCCCTCCCTCTTACTGTACCCCGCATGAGGATGGAAAGCCACCACCATGGGCTAGGTGGTCCATCACCCAACCAGGGCGGGCTCAGGACTCCTGTCCCTTGTCCACACTGTTGGCCAGACACGGCAGAGGTCCTGCAGGCTGGCAGCCCCGGGACGGTGAGGTAGTGTCTGCCCAGCCAGGGCTTCGGAGCAGTGCTCCCAACAGTGCATGTCCCTTGGGCAGGGGCCTGGGTGGCCGTGCCAGGCAGCCCTGCCCAGGCCCTGCCCCTTGAGACCACATCCCAGCCCAGGCTGCAGGAGAAGCCCCACACTAGCCCCCTGCCCAGGGCACCAAGAGCGAAATGGGTGGAAGGTGCCCAGGCCCTGCGGGCATGCTGGGTCCTGCCAGCTGGACGGTGCAAGGCAGCCACGGAAAGACAGGGTCATGGGACAGAAGTGTCACCAGGTGGCCACAAGGCAACACTGCTGAAAGGCCAGGGGAGCTGCATGCAGAGACCGAGACAAACAGGCCCAGCCTCGTCCTGGGCAGACGGGGTCCCTGGGACCCCCAGCTGGGGCGGGAGGGAGAAGACATGTCAGGCTGCCTGCGGTCTGCAGAGGGCTCTGGACGCAGAGGCAGTGACACAGCCCTGGCACAGGCCGTGCAGACAGGAGGAGGCCTCCCTGGCGCCTGGGGAGACGAGGCAGGAGAGGAGGGGGTACAGGCAGAGCAGCCATGCAGCAGGGTGGCCCCAGAGTTCCCACAGACTCCAGACACAAGGATCCCAAAGGCCTGCTGCGAGGCTGGGGCCAGTCAGGGCTGGAGCTGCGGGCCTCCACCTCCTGAGGCTGCCAGGAGGTGTGGTGCTGCCAAGACTGGATGGAGCCACTAAGGCACATGTAGTAGGACTGAGTGGGCAGGGCAGGCCAGGGGAGGCGCATGTGAGCTGGCCCCCTGCATCCCCGGCGAGGCCATGAGGGCAGGAGGCGCTGGCCGGCACCCGCGCTCACTCCCGCAGTGTCCTCACCGCTCTCCCCAGCCTTGCCCCGAGACCCTGGGGAGCACAGGCAGGGGCTCTGCTGCTTCCCCCGCCAGGCAGGAAGTTCTGCAGCTGTCCACTAGACTGCGGTCCCACACAGGTCCTGGGCCTGAAGTCCTGAGGAAGGGGCAAGAAAATTGGCTCAGGTCTGCAAAGCCACTGAACGTTTACAGGGACACAGAGGCCACCTGTGGCCGGCAGCATGCCAGGCCCAGCACTGGTCACCACAGGGGCCTGATGCTGGCACTACCACCAACCAGGAGCACTGGGACTGGCGGGGAGTCCCCAGCACTGCAGCTGTGTGCTGCGCGGGGGACACAGGTGGCAGCCCATCTCGGAGGCGCCCAGATGCAGCCAGGCCTGCAGCAGGCTGGCTCCCCTTCAGATCTCAGTCTCTGAGCAGGCGATTGCCCTCCAACTTAAGCGCTTCTGAGCTGCTTCTGCTCCTTGAATCAGAGGAACTAGTGGCCGGCCAGGGTTCTCCTACCTGAGGGTTCTCCTACCACTGCTGTCATCTGCTGGGGTGCCCAGGAGCCCCCAGGCCCCACCCTCTTCTCTCAGCCCTACTGCCTTATCTGTGATTTGCAACTGCGTTGATTCAAGAATGAACCCGACCCCAGCTGGGCCATCCCTGCACACCCAGAGTGGTGATGTCCATGTCCCCTCTGCACCTGGGGGCATTTAAGTGACACATTCAGGGCCGGGGTACATGGTGAGCCCTGCTGCACCTGCTGTGTGGGGAGTCCTTGGCCGGGCTGGGCCTGCAGTTGGGGACAGAGCATTCATGCCCCCCAGGGTGTGGCATGAGGAGGGCCTCCGGGGCGCCCCACTCACTCTGGCAGAACCCCCGGTGAGATCGTGCCCTGGCCTGCTCCTCATTAGCTCCTGGACACGCCCAAGGCTGGGTGCCTATTCTAAAGAGAGCTTTGTGTTGGTTCTTGGTTCCGGGATGGGGCGAGAGGCCTGGATCTGCCCGCAGTCACGCCTGCCTGCTGCCTGCTGCTGGCAGAGTTGCACAGGGACCCCTTTTCCCATTGAGCCACCCAGGCCCTGGCCAGAGCACCACCCCAACTCCAGCTCTGCCTCTCATGCCAAGGCCCATTAGGGTCCCGGCTTCTCCCAGCTCACAATGGTGAGTGAACACAGCTCCGGGGTCACTCGGGCATCCCCCGACACAGCAGCACCCTCCTAGGGGGACCCTAGAGCTCTCCTGCGCTCTTCCTACCACATAGGACTCGGAGCAGGTGGCTGGGTGAGGCCGTGGAGGGGACCTGCTCGGCTCCATCCTGTGGACTCCAGAGCTGTGGGAATAAGTGTCTGCTGTGCTCATGTCTCTGTCTGACTGTCATGTCCCCCAGGCAGGCTCCGTGTCCCCTTCCTAGCAGCTCACCCAGCATAGGGCCCAACTGTCCCTCTGCATGGTGCCTAGCAGCCTAGGGAAGGACCCAGAGGCAGGGCTCGGGGCACTGCAGCCTGGGGCACCCAGTGGCCTGCTGCCCGTGCACCCTGAAGACGACCCCAGCCATCACCAGGCGCCACCTGGCAGCCTATCCCTGCTACCCCACCTGCAGGGAACCCGTCTTGTCGCCCTGGCTCCTCCTCCTAGAACTTGGGGTCTGGGGGTGCATCCTTCCCATCCAACAAGCACAAGTGTCTGTAGTGGTGGAGGGGCCCTCACCCTGCTGGGGCCCCTGCTACCTGGCCTCGGGTACCAGTGGCCCCCATGACCCGGCCAGGCCTGGCTCTCAGGCCAGCTTTCATAGGCTGGGCCCGTTGCCACCACCTTCCCGGAAGGCAAGCTCTCTGGAGCAACTCTGGCCAGCATCCTGGCCTGGGCTGAGAGGTCCCAGAGGACGCTGAGGAGGAGACACTGAAGACAGGGGGGCTGCCACGGGAGGTGCCGGTCCTAATGAGAACCACATCCACTGGTGGCTCTCTCCAGTGTTCCAGGGGCTCGGGGCTGGCCAGAGCAGAAGGGCTACAGGTTGGAAGGACTTTGTGGAGACTGAAGCAAAGAGTGGGGGTCTGTGTCCCAGTGTCGGGCACAGTGCCCTGGCGCTCAGCAGGCAGCCGTGAGGATGACCCGCACCGCTAAGCGCTCTGCCCCACCCCCACGGCTGCGGCTTTCACCCTAACTCCCTTCCTGCTTTTAATAGATGGAGAAGCTGAGTCCTCCTGGGAAGACCCTAGCGTTCACTTCTGCAGCTGTGAGGCAGGGCTGGGCTTTGCCCCAGAGGCCCTGCTCTTACCCTGATGCTTCACACCAGCGCAGCGACGGGGCACATCTTCCCTCTGAGGCTGACCTGCCGGCCTGGGGGCTCCCTGGCCTCCATGTCCCCAGCTGCTTTCCCTTCATTTCTGGTGTCCTCCTACAGCGAGGCACTGTGGATCAAGATCTGGCCAGGCCGGGACGTCCCCCTCTGCTGCCCTGGATGTCCTGTCTTGCTCCTTCAGGAAGGGAGACCTGTGCTGGTGACCCTGGATGAAGAGCCCTGCCTGAGGCGATGTCCAGCATTTGCATAGCTGTTCGTGGCTGTGCGTGTGTTCCTCTTCTTGCCCTTGCCCTAGGAAGTCAGGATTCTAAGCCTTTTATTTTATTTATTATTATTTTTAATGTCTTTGGTACAGGGTCTCACTGTGCAGCTCAGACTCGTAGCGGTGCTCCTGTTTTCAGCCTCCCCAGCACTGGGATTACAGGTGCGCACCACCATGCCCAGTCTCAGTGGCCACGCAGCATGGCCGGGGGTGGGGCCAGCAGAGCATGTGGTGCTGAGTATCGAACCCTGGTCCCTGCACTCACCTAAGCAGGCGATTAGTCCACTGAGCTATCTTGCCGGCCCTACTAACCCCTTTTAGAGGTGACAAATAAAAGAAGACTCAGAGCAAGGCGTAGGCCATTGAGCCCAGGGACACACACTGGTCACCTGAGGGCACTTGAGGCCCACAGGCTGGCTAGAATGCAGCAGCCATAGCCTGCCTGTGGGGAGCTGTGTCCCAGCTCCTGGGGCTCTACACTGTGGGAAACACACCCTACTGGGCCAGCACCACCCTGAGGCATCAGTGAGCACCCAGCCTCTGTGTCCAGCAGGGTTTCAGAGCCTGTCACTGGCCCATCTCCCTCCCACGGCTGCCTGCTCCTGTTTTGTCACTCAGGGATATTGTGTTTAGTGTCCCTGGAACTCACCACACATATGTCCAGTTCCTGCCCCAGGAGCACCTTCCATACCCTGCTGGTCCATGCCAGGTCCATGCCATGCTGGAAGGTGGCAGATGTGTCTGGTCAGAGAGGGTGTGGAAAGCCGAGGGGACAGATGCAGGAGAGCCAGGACCAGGTGAGGCAGGCAGACTGCTGCCCATGTCAGGGCACAGAGGGAGCAGGGACCCAAGGCTGAGACCGTGGGTCCTGCCTGTTGGGTGCTACTCCACACCGGGGACTGTGCCAGGCCCGCCCAAGACTCACAGTAAACTCGGGAGATTCTTGATGACCACAGACTGGGTTTTTGTCCCCTCGAGTGACAATGCACCCTTAGCCCTGCACAGGGTGGATCTGAGGGAAGAACAAAGCCTCTGCATTGTCAGATGAGTCCAGATGCAGCCTTGGTCCCCAGCTGTGTGTGACAGCAAGGCTTGTGGAGTGGGGATTAGGAGACCGTTCAGGAAATCTTTCACTGTTCGTTGAACTTTTGAGTGGCCCAGAGAAGAGGGCCAGGTCATGCACACGGAGCATTAGCAGCTGGAATGGCTTTGGACTTGCCCTTGCCGCACGCACAGGCAAGTAGAAGGTGACGGGCCGGCCTGGCCCAGCCGTGGAGCAAGCGTGAGCTCGGGATTGGAATTCCACCCCAGTCAAAGAGCCCAGCAGGCCCAGGGAGCGGAGGGCGGCGTCAGACGCTGGGATTGAGGCCTCTCTGTTTTCCCGGACGCTGCTCCTGAGTCCCTGCCCGGAAGTCAGTAGCACAGGGCGCCCTCAGAACAAGGACAGGGACACCCCTGGAGAGGGGGCTCGGACGGCAGAGGGCAGGCTGAATTAGCACTGAGTAAGTACACAGTCTAATAGCTTGGCCGTACGCGGAAGAAGGAAGGGAAGTCTGTGGAGCACAGCTGGCGGCTCTGCTGCAGGTCACACTGGCAGGGCTTGGACACAGACACACGGTCTGAGTGCAGGGAGGGCCCTGAAACGGGCATGTGCAGCAAACAAGGTGCCCGAGAAAGCCCCGGCCTCGTGCTCACTAAAGGGAAACCAACAGATACTGCAGAGCGACAGCATGAAGAAGGAGCCATACAAGAAAGCTAGCTACCTAGGAACGCACGCCCGGCACGGTGGTGCACACCTGCGATCCCAGCCCAGGGGCAGCAGCAGGAGAGGCACTGAGCTTGAGGCCAGCCGGAATTACATAGCAAAGCCCTACCTAAAAAAAGAGAGAGAGAAAGAAAGAAAAAAATGATAAAAATTAAAATAATAGTAAGGAACATAGATGCAAATGCCAGAACTTTTCCTAGAGGGAGTGGCTGATTGGAGCGGGGTGCAGGGGCACGGAGCACTGGCTTCTGCTTCGAGTCCGAGCTAGCTCCTTAGTCCTGCATGGAGACCACTGGGGTCCCTGACCAGCCACGGGGAAGGGAGACAGGAGTGTGGCCGCTGGGACAGGGGCCCTGCCTCTCCTAGATGTGGATTGCTGTTCCCGTGCCAGGTCCCACATCTGGAGCCCAGGAACACGAATAGGGCGGGCCATGTTTTCCTCCTCCTGGACGGGGGCCTGCCCAGACTTGGCCCGGCCTGCTCCCAGGCCAGATGTGGGCTGGCCCTGATGCTGTCCTGGTCGCAGGCATGGACAGCCCAGGACATAGGGCCAAGACGGTGCTCTGGTCGCGCTGCCCGGGATGGGAACAAGCAGCCCTGGCTGCGGGAGGCGGAGCCGAAGCCCGCATCTTTCTTCCGGGCGCAGGCTGACTTCCTCCACGCTAACAGCAGGTTTGCCCAGGGCTGTGCAGCCTCCATGGACTCTCTGAGCCCCCCAAGCAAATGCGGGGTTTGGTTTTCCAACCTTGAACCTGCCCTGACCCCCACTCCACGGGCCCTGGTGTGCTACTCAGGCTGCAAGGGGACAGTGCGGGGACAGTCCCAGGCCACACAGCAGGATCCCACACCAGGAACCTGCGTGGGCACCCACGCAGGGGCCCAAGCATGCTCCAGCTGACAAGGGTGAGTGCAGGGAGACCCAGTGACCATTCTCACACCAGCCGGAATCGCAGGGCACCCGCTCCAAGCCAAGCCCAGTCACGCACAATACCAGCTGCCTGCAACTTGGCTTCCTCCCCAGAATCTGCAGTGTGAGGACTGCTGTGCTGGGAGCCTCTAGGAGGGGACGCCAGGCCTGTGGGGCTCCTGGCCCTGGAGGGCAGCAGAGGGGTGGGCAGGAAGTGGCATTTCGAGGTGGGCCAGACTCAGGAGCTAGGGTGGCCCCAGCCCGGGCTCCAGTCCCTGCTCTCTGGTCTCACCAGGAAGGGGTCTGGAGGTGACAGTGAGACAAGTCCCACTCTTGGGGGGCTTCCCTGGACCCCAAGGGGCCAAGCCCTGCAGGGGTGCCAGATGATGCTAGGGAAGCCACTGCAGGCTAGTCGGTGTGGAAGCGGAGGTGAGGGGTGGAGGCCTGGAAGCTGTGCGGCGGTGCTCAGGGGAGGAGGTTCTGGGACTGAGCGAGTAGGCTGAGAGAGAGCTCGTGTGGGAAGGCAGGCCCTTGGGGATGGGCAGGCCCTGGGTGGAGGAGGGGTCCCAGGGCACAGGGGAGGGGTGGTGGCAGCCCTCAAAGTCGGGCACCTGCCACCCTTTTCAGGGATGGGTCCTAGGCTTCCTCTGTCCTTGGAGTCTGTGGGTGGAAGAATAGGCAGGACGTGAAAGCCAGGCCTGGGGTGGGGCCCCAGGCTGCAGGGGGCAGTGCCGATGCCCAAGGGAGCAGGGCGAGTGTGGGGCAGCCGGCCAGGGCAGGGGAGCCTGTGGCCTTGCCCCTCCTCTTGTCACACCTTGCCGGCCACGTGTCACTAAGCTCCAGGAGTCCAGGTCTTCCTTCTGTCCCCCACCCCCGGGTCCTCAGCCGCCCACCATTCTTTAGACTTACTTGCTGATTGACTTAATTTAATTGTTTTTGTGATCCTGGGGGCTGCAGTCAGGGATTTTCCCCTGAGCTCCATTCCCAGCCCTTTTACTTTGAGACAGGGTCTCACTGGGTTGCTGAGATGCCCGGGCTGAGATCAACCTTGAAATGCCCTTCCTCAACCTCCCAGGATGCGAAGGTGACAGGCGTGTTTTGTCGCACCCTGCTTGCACTTTTGGTTGTCAGATCCACCACTCTCGTGGGGTGAGGGGTCCTTGCAGGCTGGGCCCCGCTGCGCACGCAGGTGCTTCCCGCCAAGCAGGCCCTGGAGCAGGGCAGGTGCGCGGCAGCGCTCGATGGAGAAGGCGCGGGCCTGGCTTCTGGGCCGAGCTCATGCTGGCGGCTGCCTGGAAGGTGCTGGAGGGTGCAGATGCTGGTGAGGGCTTCCTGGAGCAGGGGGCTGCACAGCCGGCCAGTGGGATGGAGGACAGGGCCTGTGGGGTCTCTGCCCTACCCAAGCACAGGTCACTGGTACCGAAGGTGCTCATGGGCAGAGGTGGCAGGAGCACAGGGTGGGGACCCCAGGAGGGGGCAGTGGGAGGGTGGGCGGGAACTGTTGTGGGGAAGGGGAAAGACCCCATGAAGGCCCTGAGCCTCACTGGGTGGACGGGACCCTGGCAGGGCATCGCTTGGGGACCTTCCACCTGGGGACCTCGAGCCAGGCTGGCCTCTGCCCACCAAAGGCCTCAAGCAGCCATCGGGAGGGTTTCATGTCTGACTTTGGCTGTGGGGCCAAGGAGCTGGGAACAACCCAGTCCTGCTCGTTGTTCTTTGGGCTTTGTGTTTGTGCGAGTGTTTGAAGCAAAGCAGCTGCGGTGTGGGCAGTGGGTGTTTTGGAGGAAGTTCCGATACCACAGGCCAGCTCACAGGCCCAGGGTCTGGCTCCAAAACCACCCACCCCCACAGGGCCACCACCACACTCCTCCACAGGCCAGGCCCAGCTGCCTGCTCCTGCCGGGGCCAAATGCAGACATAGATCACAGTGAGGAGAGCCCTGGCCCTGCCGGCCTCAGGCGGCGAGCGAGGTCTTCCTTCCCTCATCTCTGAGACAAGATCCAGCCCTCCGGCCTGTCATCCCAGCACTCTGGGAGGCTGAGACAGGAGGATCACAAGTCTGAGGCCAGCCCCACCAATTCAGCAAGATTCCGTGGGATGTAGCTCACCACGCACATCCTGAGCTCCACTCTCAGTATCACCAAAAAAAGAAAAAAGAAACTGCACTCTCCAGCTGTCCCACCCCAGGATTTTGGCCCCTGTGAGAGTCTCCTGCAACTGGGTCCTGTCTTGCCTGCTCTGGGGTCCCCACTGCTCCCCTCTGCCCTCTCTGGTCCCCACAAGGTCATCTAATGACCGCTCAGCAGGAGAAGCAGCAGCCACCATCTGCGAGTACCTGCCTGGCTGGTCCTCCCCCACCCATCCTCACAGGGCCCCACTCACAGACAGGGACGCTGAAGGCCACTGTCTGTACCCTGCCTGGGCCAGGAGCTGTGGCCCAGGGCCCAACACCACTGCCTTCATTTCCCTCCTGGCAGCAGGAGTTAGGAGAAGGGCCCTGCCCGGGACCCAGGACAGGATGCCAGGCTGTGTGGCCATGCCAGGCCTGTTTCCAAAGCAGGGACTGACCCCTAAACCTATGGGGCAGGGAGCAGAGGTCCCTGCAGGGCTCTTATGCAGGTGAGACGAGGGCAAAGGCTCGTATGGGCCTGGGATGGCGGCTGGGAAGTCTCGGAACACCCCAAAGGGTGGCCAGGGGCAGGGGAGGGCCTCGGTGTGGTGCTAGGCAGGGAGGACAGGGGCACCCAACGTTTCTGCATTCATGGAGGGGAGAAGGAGAGGGGTGGGGAGGGATGGAGAGGCTTGCACTGTGGGCTCTGGGAGGCTGGGGAAGCTGGGAGGAGGGGCACGCGAGCTGAGGGAGAGGCAGCTGGGTGGGGGAGGGGCCGTGGAGGGTCGGGGGCAGCTAATGAGCCATGGGGCCTGCAGCTCTCTAGACCTGTCGGGTTGGTCATCCGCCATGGTCATCTTGTCATCTCTTGCTGAGCCAGGGTCACTTCAGGAAAAGAGGCTGTGCTGGTGATGCTGCAAACAGCAGCGGCGGCATCAGGGAATGGAGTTGTCCCCTGCTGAGCATTCCCACAGGCTGGCATAAGAAGGGGGGGTGAGCACAGCCCAGATGTGCCCGCACCCGGTGCCAGCAGATGGCAAGAGGCTGCCTGTGTCCCTGCTGCCCCTGCTGAGCTGTGTCACTGCTACGGACCAGTGCTGTTGCAGCTGCTGGCCCTGGCTGCTGGACCAGGTAGGTGGCAGGACACTTGGGGCTGGGGCAGGAGCCCCATCCATCCGGAACTGTCATTGTCACCACCATGGGTGCAGACTGAGGAACTGAGGGGAAGCTGCTGAGCCAGGGTGCCCGCACTGCAGGCCCTTTCTGTGATGGAGTGAGGGGGCGGGAGAGGGTTGATCTTCCCAGCCTCTCTGTACCCTGAGCCCCAGGGCACTTGGGCAGCCCAGCCAGGTCTGATCCACGGCCTGGAGCCTCAGAACTCTCCCTGGGATGGGGTGGGGCGGACACAAAGTTCATCTTGTGCTCTGCTCAGCCCCAGTGTGAACCTTCCAACCCCACTGCCCAAGTTCCCCAGAAAGAATTATGGACACTTCCAGGCAGACGGAATGCGGTGCCCCCGAGCTCCTGGGCACTGTCTGTGCCAGGCTCCACCTGTACCCCAGTTCCTGCGTCCACCTCCCATCTCAGCACCACTGGACTCTGTGCTGTCCACTGTCCCCACACCATGAGACCTCTCTGGATACCCACACCATCCCTGTGGCGAGCCGTGGTCCTCTAGGCAGTGGTAGCCCAGACAAGGCTGGGCTGTGGCCCTGGCAGCTGTGGGTGCCACGTCAGGGGGACCAAGCCACTCCTTGCCTCCGTTTCCTCTTCCAGAATGGGCTAATCTCTCTGGTCCTGTCTGCGCTCTCAGAAATCGTCCTGGGAAGAGCCACTGCATGCCAGCGGGGCTTGACAAACTGTCACAGGCCAGCCAGGGCCTTTCACAGCTGACGTGTGTCACCCTAGGGGCAGGTGTCTACAGGGCTGGCTTCCCCTAGACGAAACTTGCCCTTGGCGTCCAACGGCTGCCTTCTCAGTGTCCCACAGTGTCACCTTCTGTATGTCTGTGTCCTGCTCTCTTTGCAAGGACCTCAGATTGGATAGAGCCCACTCTGGTGACCTCAGTTTACCTTAGTGTGCTCTGCACAGGCTCTGTCCTCACACAGGGCCACTTGGCCAGGACCGAGGGATAGGGTTTTGGTATGGGGACGAGGGTGGCCACTGCCCAGGGAAGGCCAGGCCAGGTCAGCCCCGAGGGCGCTGTGTGTCACAGCAAAAGCCTCCCTGGGCAGAGCAAGGCCATCCCGACCGGGAGGAGCCTTCCGTGCCGGCCCACTCGTGCGGGCAGGAGAGGAAGCTGTCCCAGTGCCAGGCGCCCATTCGCGCTGCACCCTGAAGGCCAGGATGGAGCAGAAGCGAGCAGAGCTCCTGCCGACCCCTGCGCCTGCGCCCACACAGCTCTCTGAGTGCCCTGTTGCTTCACACATGGTCCTCTGTGTGGAAGCAGCAGTACCTGCCTCTGAGCCAACCCCGAGGTGGACTGGCACAAGCGAGAACGCTGACAGCAGCATCAGCTCACATAATAGGCCTGGAAGAGAACTGTGGTTTTTCCCCCTCAAGCTGGATTTATGGAATTTAAATGACACAAAATTGCAGGATGAAAGATGGACCTCTGCCTGCTAGCCGGTGCTGGCTATCATTGCTTCTTCATTCATTTGCCCATCCAACTCCTCCCTCATCCACCCACCCACCCTGCTTGGCCTGTCCATCCTGCCCCCACTCCGCACCCACTCTACCAGGCTGGCCGGGCACTTCATGTGGCCCTGTGCTGGGTGCTGGAGAATGATGACTCACACCCAGCCCTGACCTCACAGGGGGTAGGGGACATGATGGCCACCCTGTGCCAAGCTGACACCGCCTCTCTGGGCTGCTGAGCAGGGCGCTGGGGAGGAGCCATCAAGGGGCTGGGTACCCAGGTGCAGGGCAGCAGCAGCTCCTCTGGGGTTCAGGATGTGGGATGGTGGTATGGAACCCAGACCAGGAAGAAGCTCACATGGAGACAAAGGTGGTCCAGCCAGAGCCCTGGGGAGCCACCCATGGGCTCCCTGGGTCCTTGAAGGAGTCACTGCAGAAGAGGAGTGCTGGGGGCAAAGGAAGAGCCTGACCCTGAACACATGCAGGCAAGAGCACCAACCACACTAGGGGAAGGGCATCCTCTCCACTGGGCATCTCCTTGGAGCCATGGGACAGCCCCTCTGCACTGCCTTCCTTCCCGGAGTCAGGTGTGAATGCCCAATGTCCTGTGAGCCACCCCAGAACAGCACAGGATGTAGAAAGCGCACATTCCTGGGCTACTTGGGGCCAGCTCAGTGGCCAGGGAACATCCTATGCCCTGGGGCATGTTAAGAGTTTTACACATCTTGTCTGTGGGTCCTCAGGACCTTGGGACAACCCTAGCTGGTAACATTCCTAAGACAGGAAGCGTGGAGGAAGCCCAGAAGGGGACCCATGTACAGTGTCCAGGTTGGCAGCTGGGGCCCAATGCCGCCACCCTGCCCACTCCGAACGCAGTCGCATACCGCCTAGAGGACATTAGAAAAGATACGACCAGGGCCACTAGGGAGGGTGGTGTAGGAAAAGTTCCTAAAAGCTGGCTCTGTTTTCTAAGCCTACCCCTGGAGCGAAGATTAAAAAAATTTCAAGAGATGTCCAAGATTTTGCAAGCTGCATTAACATCCTGTAGAACAAACACCCAGGAGGACTCCGTGAGCCCTGATCTCGGGTTTTGTTTTCCTGCCCCAGCGCTCAGCCCTTGTAAGATTATCCACATGTTTTCTCTTACAAAACAAACAGTTTCTGCTCTGCTGCCTCCTGGCTTGAGCGCTTTCAAATGGGATCGTGAACCGAAGAGAAGGTCAGGGGCTTCACTCGAGCCCAGCGCAGCCCAGAAAGAGCTAGGGCTCCCC
>NW_004524582.1:31311956-31323045 GCF_000260255.1 Octodon degus
CCGGCTGGCCACGGCTCCCCGCCTCCGGCTGGCCACGGCTCCAGCCTCCGGCTGGCCAGGGCTCCGGGCGCTGGGATCTTCCTCCCCTGAGGTCCCAGAGCAGCAGCGTCGCCTCACTTGCAGCTCTCAGGAAGCTTGTGGAAGGAAAATCGGGCAGGATCAGCCCTCCCAGATGGGAAAGTGTGCACAACATTGCGGGGTGCTCTGGCCCCAGGGCAGCAGTGGCTGCAGGGCAGATTGAGCAGACCAGAGGCTGCCCTGGGTTCACCGAGCAGCAGAAGTCCCCAAACTGACTTTCCCATGGACAGTGGGGGCCCCTCTTCTAGGTCAGACCCCTCTGCAGGTACCCAAGGGTGAGTGACTGCCCCATGTGGGGCCCACCACCTGTCTGGAGCAGCCAGGACGTGGGGGACACACACCCAAGGCCACACCAGAGGATGCAGGTGTGGCACGGTCATGAGGAACAGTGAGGAGTGGCAGAGAGGAGCACTGGGGAGGTGTGGGGTCCATGGGACACCAGATCCCGAGGCCAGTGACAGCAGCCTGGCTGGAGGAACCTCACCGCAGGCCCATGTCACCACACGGGTGGGGGGGGTGTCAGAAGAGCTCTGCCCTGGTCTCTGCCCTGGGCTGGGCTGGGCTGGGTGCAGGGAGGACAGTGTGGCCTGGCACTGCACTCGGACATCGCCTCCCTGCCATCCACCCAAGTAGAGGAGGACAGCCAGGCCCACGGAGGTTTCTGGGATCTGTCCTCTGGCAGCCGGAGCCAGCAGCTGCTCTGCTTCCTCCACCTCCACGCCGTCCACAGACACCCTGCTGCCTGGCTGGCTTCACCAGGGCCACCTGGCCTTTCCTGGTTAGGACACTGCCCAGTGCACCTCATCCCACAGGGCCTGGGCCACACCCAGTCACCTCTGTGGACAAGGCCCCCGTCCTCCCGAGCCTGCTGGCCCTGTGGGGGGCTGGGTGTGGCCAGGTGCCCAGTGAAGGCTGAGCGAACTGTCTTTAGGACAAAACTGCAAGGACAGGAAGGCAATCAGGGCTGGCACAGGGCTACCAGGACAGCAGCAAAAGCAACTGTCCCCATGTCCCCTCTGTGTCAACTGAGCATTCCTGCGTCAACTGCAACCATACCAATATGGCCACCAAAAGCTCCCAGGTGCTCACAGGTGGCGGTGGGGCCAAGCTGGGTCTTTCTCCTTCTCTGTGGCTGCGCACGTGTTTCGTATCTACCTTCTCCTCAGCACCTCGAGCTGCAGAGTCCACACCTTGCGGCTCTCCTGCCTGCAAGAGCACCATGTGGCCGTGAGTACAGGCCTGCACCCCACCAGATCCACAACCACAGGAAGTCCAGCCCTGCGGGGACAGCAAACACCACTGCACAGGAGGCCAAGTGACCAGTAAAACCTTTGGCCACGTCAGAGCAGAACCTTCATATCTGCCAATGTCACAGAATGAAAACCAATGTGGCTCAATGGAAGACTCCGACGTTTAAATAGTTTCAGCAGAATAACCAATAACAAAATAAATACATGAAAGCCAGAGAGGCTTTTATTAAAATAACTTGAAGAAATAGCCCTAGATGAAGACAACTTTATATTATGAAGATAGAGACTCTCCTGGTGTTCATCTGCGAGTGAGTGACGACAGCCAAACAAATTCCAGAGAACCTGTCAGGATGTGGAGGTGGGAGAGGGCCCAGCCTCGACAAAATAATGCCACAGCTAAGACATTTTTGAAAGAGATGGGAGACAGAGCCTTTCTTTGTAGTTATTAAAAGCATATGGACCCGAGTGAGGAAAAATCGGAGGAGAGAGAAAAGTGCAGAAATAAGGCCGGGAATGCATCTGACTGGCTCTTCAGGCTGCCGCGTTACCCGAAGGCTTGACCAGGCGGGACCCCAACCTCACGCCATAAGCCCAGTGATCCAGGCGGACACACACTTCGAGAAGAGCAGGTGGACACGGAGATGACCTTAGTGTCGGGAAGGATTTCCAACCACGCCCTCAAAGGGTGGGGCAGAAACCATTCTTGGTCCTCAAATATCAATTTCTGATTTAAAAGCTTTAAGCTTTGCTGTGTTAAAAAGAAAAAATTAACACAAGTAGAAGGCAAATGACAAGTGAGGAAAAAGAGCAGATATGTTGAAAGTTTACTACTTTTTTTAAAACAGGGTCTCCCTGTGTAGCCCAGCCTGGCCTCAAACTTGCAGCAATCCTCCTGCCTCAGCCTCCAAGAGCTGAGCTTACAGGAATGTGCCCCAGCTGGTGAAGGTGTACTACTCTTTTTTTTTTTTTTTTTTAATTTTTTTTATTTATTTATTTATGTGTGTGTGTGTGTGTGTGTGTGTGTGTGTCCAGCTCAGTCCACCAGGGGGCGGGCTGGCTGGCATGTGGTGCTGGGGGATTGAACCGTGGTCCCTGGGCTTTGCCAAGCTTGTTCTAAGTAGGTGCTCCAGACCACTGAGCCATCTCACCAGCCCCAGGTGTACTACTCTTACTATGAAAAAATGTCATGAATTTTGAAATTGAAAAACTAAAATGGCCTTTTCGGGGGCCGGCAGACAAGAGTGTGTCTATGCATGAGGTGGGAGGCAGGTGGAGCAATGGAAAGGCTGCGGGTGGAGATGCCCAGCCTGGGGTGCCCACCTGCGCCCGGGCAGCAGCTGTGGAAGCGGACGCCCCAAGCAGCACCTGCGGGCCAGGTCCATCTTACGCGCTTTCATAGATCAGCTTTGGCGATGCTCGCCACAGCCCAGTGAGTCAGGTTCTCTACTCCCGCTCTTTGACACGTAGGGCGCCATGCAGCCCCCTCCCCTGGGCGCAACAGGGTCTGCTGGGCACCTGACCCATCTCACTCTGTGCATCCCACTGTGGTGGCTGGTAGTACCAGAAGTCCCACTTGCTCAGAGCTGGTGTCTCGTGACAGAAGAGCGGCCCGGGCGGCCTCTAGGGTCAGAAGAGATGCCCACAAGGAGCATGACGCTTCCTCCGGCTGGAGAAGCCACACTTGGGAAGGGCATGAGCTCACTGCTGCCTCCTGGAGGAGGGACACCACCAGGGGGCATGAGGAGCAGGTGGTGGCACAGGTCACTGTCACTGCCCAGGCCTTGCTGCTGGATGGAAGGAACCTGGCAGAAACTAAGAGCGACCACAGTTCTGTGGCCTTAGGGCTCAGCATAACTGAACAAAGCACAAATGGGCACTACTTCCTGTGTGAGGCTGTCCCTGACACTTATTTTCTTCTATGAACTTTTCTGTGCCGCCAACACGGTATCTGATGACCAGCACTATGCACAGCCAAAGTGGCAGAAAGCAGAAATTAAATCTTAACTGCTTTTTTTTTTCTTTTCTTAAACAATCTTTATTCAGAATGGAATTTCTCTATCACCTGAGCACCTTAGCCTACTCTGGCTGTGCCTGAGACTAGGGGGAGTGAGTAGGAAGCCTCCAGGACGGGGCTGTGTGGGGTTTGAACCCCTGCAATGGGCCTTGCGGGTCACCCATGGCTCCTGCAGGCTGCCCGCTGTTTGCCCTGACCCAATACTCCTGGACAGCCCTGCTCCAGGGTGAGGAGTGAGGCACCCTGACAGGCTCCCCACACCAGGTCCTGGGTTCCCTGGGCTGGTAGCCCTGGCGGGCAGCTGAGCCCAGGAGCCAGGCCTCTGAGGCCTGCCTCAGCTGGAGGAGCAGCCCCTTGGGCGTCAGCCAGCCCTGCAGTTTACTGCGCTCCACGCAACCCATCGCGTGGCCGAGAGGCTGGAATCTTTCATTCCCATTTTCTAGCACAGCCGAAGAGATGGGCTGAGTGGACCTCAACTCCTTAAAAGGCGTGAAGAGCTCACGCACGCTGTGGCTGGCACCATGGCTGGCACTGCAGGGCATGCCAGGCACGTGGGCTTGCTGAAGCATGCCAGGACAGGCAAGGGGCACTGGGTGTGCCACCTGCTTTGGGAACACCAGCAGCCAAGCATTCTGAAGTTCAGATTACTCGTGCTGCTTTTTGGGAATCATTTCTCAGTGGAAACTTCTCATTCCACAGAAGAAAGTAATAAAACATGTTCCTTACAAAGCCTTAAACTATGTCACTCTGCCCACAAATCAGGTCCTAACATAATTACGTGTGACAAAATCACACTAGACTCACAGAGAATCAGAGCGGCATGGTTAATTTCTCAGCGAAGCAGAGCTGTGTAAAAAATCTCAGATGCATTCAGAAGATCATCCGGACAGAAAATCTTTAATTTTTTTTTAAACATTCTTTTCTGGTTTTTTTAAACTTGTTTCTTTTTTTTTTTTTTTTAAATTTTATTTGTGTGTGTGTGTGTGTCCAGCTCAGCCCACCAGGGGGCGGGGCGGGCTGGCATGTGGTGCTGGGGGATTGAACCGCGGTCGCTGTGCTTTGCTAAGCTTGTTCTGAGTAGGTGGTTTAGACCACTGAGCCATCTCACCAGCCCAGAAAATCCTTAATTATAAGCAGTTTGCTTCACGCTCGGCATCTGTGCCTGAGAAGAGCGTGTGCAGGAACCCGACTGCTGAGGCCTGATAGTTACCAAGGAGACCGGTCAGGCGAGCCTCCTTGTCCCTACAGCTGGCCAAGCCACCCCAGCTCCGCCCTGCACATCTGGTATGACCCACCCAGCGTGACCATGTGTGACAGGCCCATCCCGGCGTCTCGGCAGCCAGACTCCATGTCCCCGTCTTGCCAGGGGACTTGCTCGGCCCTGCTCTCTGCCGGCTGGTGGAAGCTACAGCTTGGACTTCAGGCTGCCCACCACAGGTCGGTGCACAGAGAACTCCTGCCACCAGGACGCCCGCTCCAGCACGCCGCTCTCCTGCAGCACCGCGCCCCACAGGTTCTTAGAGAGCTGCGGGACACAGAACACACAGGACGGTGAGAGCTCTCAAGCGGGCGAGAGACCCTTATGCAGCGGGTGTGCACAGGCCGCCCCTCGGGCAGTTCTGTCAGACAGGAAATTCCTTGCTGTCACTTGTTAGGAAAATGTTAAGATGATTTAAGTTTAATTTATACAAGCTTTCTCTTAGTAGAAAGCAGTGAGGAAAGTTCAAGCATGAAGCGCCATAAAATGCACTTATGAAGGGTAACATCTCTGAGACCTTTGCGGCAGCCTGCTGCAGAAGGCAGCACCCTGGACTGCCCAGGGCGGCCACCCCATCACTCCAACGTGAGTCCTTACCTGCAGCACCTGGGGTAGACATCGGGGTCTTAGCACTGGCAGAAAGGTGCACGCGTAAGCCGCACTGCCAGGTGACACCCCTGGAGGCTCAGACTTAACAGCAGTGGCCAGAACTGGAGGGCACAGGCGGGCCTCTCCTCCTCTGGGCACACCGCCACCACACTCATGGTGCAGAGCTTGCATGCCTGTGCCTGATTCAACTCTGGCTGACCGGCATGGTGCCCTAAGCTCCCAGGACCCGTGCAGCATGGTGTGCAGGCCCCACTCACCCGTCCCACAGTCCTACCCACATCCGATGGCCAGCTGCTGGCTGGGCAGCCCCAGGGCAGGCACATGCTAGGTCACTGTGGATCCGTGTGTGGACACACTGCATGCAAGGCAGGCGTGGGTCTCAGAGCAAGCACCCTCGTGCGACCTCGGTCCATCCTCTGCATACTCCCTTCTGTCCTGATCTAATCCTACCGGGACCTCCCCAGCCTGAACTGTGTTCAGCCAGGGGTGCCTGCCCGCCTTCCTGGACAGGCCTGCAAGGTGCTACTTCCCGTGTCCCCTGAGGGCGGGGACAGGGCTGTCACTTATGTGCAGCCTCCCTGTCAGCAGGCCCCCAGGGCTGTGGAACAGACATGGCTGGGGTAGAAATGATGCCTGCTCTCGGCTCAGGGTGTAAGCAAGGTCTCAGTGTACGACCTGGATGCACGGACACGTGGTGTCCAACTGTCAGGAGTATGGGGGCCCCTGGGTGCCGGCTGGCAGACCTGTGTAGGCAGCATGACTGAAGGGGGAAGGCAGGGGGACAACCCAGCTCAGAGATGAGTACCTGGAGGGTCACGGGGCAGGACAGTGGCAGCCCACTGGGTAGTGGACAGCAGCTGCAAAGGCCCTGGGGTGAGAGCAAGCCCAGGGCTCAGGGAGAGTGAGGGGCCAGCGAGGAGGACGGTGTGAGGGGGAAGTGGAAGGCCACAGGGCTCGGGGGGGGGGGCTAGGGTACCAAGAGGTCTGGCTCAATCTGGGGTGCAAGGTGTGGGTCAGGGGCTCCCAACCTGCTCCTTAAGAAGCCATTCTGGAACTCGGGGGCAAAAAGAAATCAGGAAGCCACGTGGGGGTTGTGGGCTGCACAGGTGGGCAGGGAAGGGGTGTCCCTAGCAGTGTGGATGGGCTGGGGGGACAGGTAGCTGGGGGCTCAAGGTCCAGGTGGGCGGAGGATCTGCAGCAGGAGCATGCTGGCTGGGAAGGGGAGGGGAGGAAGGAGGGGGTGGGCCGCAGCACGGGGGCCCTGGGGCAGGTGCCACCCTCCCGCCCGCCGCCAGGACCTGTAAGGAAAAGGCATCAGGGATGGGTGTCTGAAACCTCAGAGCTGGTCAGGAGGAGCGGGTGAGCTTCCCTAGACACTCTCCAAGAGTGACAGCACCTCAGACCCACGCCACTGCCTGTGCGGGCTCTGGTGGGGGCTCCCCTCACCTCGCCGTCAGCTCTGCCAATCGGGGAGTTCAGGACAAAGTCAGGAGGGGCAATCACGTCCACCAGGGCCACTGCATCATCTTTCAGCTGTTGGAAAAGAGTCCACACGCTTGGCCACAGCCATGGTTTCCATGGAGACTGCTGAGTAACACAGCTCTGGCAGGCCTTGGTTGCTACGGCCAGCTGGCCACAGAAACCCGAGCCAGCGGAGGCAGCTGGGTGACTCAGGCGCCATCTCTGCCCGGCCTGGTCAGGTCCTCGTGTGTGCGCAAATACCTCCCACCACACTGTCCCCTGCTTGAGACATTTGGGTTGATTTTCCACAAGCGAAGGATGCTGGCACGAGAAGCAAGTGTGACTGACTTTGAGCACTGCCTCTGGGCCTTAGCGCTTGTGTCCAGGCACAGGACAGAGAAAGCATTCACAGCTCACAAGCACTGCCGCAGCACAGGGCCTCCTCGAGAGCCGTGGGCCCCACTCCTGCAGGGACACTGGAGTGGAGAACAGCTGTGACGCAGATGGACATCAAGGCCCCTGCAGATGACAGCGCCTGGCCTGGGCATGCAGGTCCTTGGAGGACTGAGCATGGCGTAGACAGAATGACTCTCGCTGGACGTACTCTGAGGTGGCCCTGGGAAGGTGCTAGATGTGCGGGTTCAGACTCACAGATGGGCTACCTGCTGGTGGGTCATATCTGATGGCTGCTGGCCAGCGGTGGAGACGGGAGTGCAAGGCTTGATCCGGGAGGCACCACTGGGGCGCCCTTGGGCCTCTGCCCTGTCCTCCCCTCCCCTCTCTGCACCTGGCTTCCACGCAGTGACCAGCGCTGCCCCACCACTCCCTTCCACCACCACACTGGGCCCCACCACAGGCCTGGAAATAAGGGAGTCAGCAGACCATGCACAGGAACCCTTAAACTGCTGGACACGGCAGCCCTGTCCTCCTGCAAGCTGGTTTCCAAGCAACAGAAAGCTGCCTCCTACAGGGGTGAGTTAGTATTGGGCGGTGGCGCACTGCATAGGAGATCGTGGACACCCACCTGGGCACACAGATCCAGGATGGCGGCCTCCAGTGCCTGACCTGCCTGCTCACCAGCGAGGTAGCCACCTGCAGACACAGCTTTGTCAGGGTGGGTCCGGCCTGTGCTGTCCGAAGCCCCCCTCATGCCCATCCTGCATTAGCCCTGAAGCCTGGGCTGGATGAGATGCCAGGCAGCCACTGCCCCCTACTCCAGCCCTGCTGGGACCCTGGGAAGGACCTTCCTGGCTCAGGCTGATTCTGAGCTTCCTGTCCTGATGCCCTCCAGCCCCACACTGCCCGCAGCTGCCATCCTATGTCTACCATGGCCTGGCCCCTCCTTCAGGCCTCTCTGCAGCTGCTAGGTTAGGTGTCACACAGACACACAGCACTTTGCGTGCGATGGTCACAGCCCTGGGCTGAGCTTTTAGCAGGCAAGCGGCAGCGCAGCAGCCTCACCTCTGTACAGCAGAGCCGTGTGCTGGCTCAGAGACCACAGAGCGTAGAGTGTGCTGAGCCGGCCAAGCACGGCCCGCAATGAGGGTGGCACGCTGGGGCTGCGCACGTGCGTGTGGAACCTCTGTACCACGGTGCGCTCCATGAAGGCCAGCGCCAGGGTCCGGAGGTGGTAGACCTGTGGGCAGGGCACAGCACAGAGGACAGCAAGTGAGGAGGCGGGCAGCATGGGGACATGTCACAGAGACCACAGAGGACGTGAAGCCAGGCCTAGGGAGGTAGCCTGGCTTGGCCCCTCTGGAAGCCACACGGCACAGCTGCCGCTGCACAGGGGCCCCAATGAGCTCTGGATGGCTGCTGTCACTGAGGAGCAAGGTGGACATCAGTAGGATCCCCCGGGGCACAGCATGGGACTCCTGAGTGCAGGGCCTGTCCCCTCCCACAGCTAGCAGGGCCTTGGTGGACACAGACACACAGACAAGTCCAAGATAGGGGAGCAGCAGGTTCTGCTCCTTTGAGGCCCAGTCCCTCCACAGCTTCAAGAGAGGCTGCTTCTCCCAAGGCAGAACAACCCAATGGGGCACAGAGGGACTGCAGCCCCGGCTGAGCAGAAACTGGAGCCCCCACGGAGACCTCAGTCCCAGCTATTCCCACAGTTGGCATCTCTGGTGCCTAAGGGCAAGGTCTTGGATTTGAGACCGACATTCTCCCAGGGCCCTCAGAGAACAGTAGTCTCGGGGAACACAAGCAGGGCGAGGAGGCTTTCTCCCTTGCCTTGCACCAGCCCGATGGGGCCCGTCCTGAGACCCCACAGAGCCGTACAACCACAAAGCAGGAGATGTGCCCCATGGAGCCTTCCTCCTGGAGATGCTGGGGCCCAGGTGCTACCCCACTCCTGCCATAGCCCATTTGTTCTCAGGTGCCATGAGCGGCAGGCCTTGGGGTGGGGACGGCGCTGCAGACCCAGCTGGCACCTGTGCTGGGACTTCCACACCATGCTGAGGGAATGCTGGGCCAAGGCCCAGGTGCCATGTCCCAACTGGCAATACAGACACTGTGACCGCTGCCTGGCCGGTCACAGTGTGGCTTTCAGGGACAGGTGCATCCCTGTCTCCCTCTGCCCAGCTGATGAACTGAAGGGCTAGAATGGGAAGCCCAGACGAGCTGGCTCCTGGCTCCATGGGGCACAATGACTCGGTGAGTCCCTTCGACATGCTGCTGGGTCTTATCCTATGAGCCCCTCTTCCTTGAGGGTCTTCTGGGGGACAGAGATGAGGCCAAGCCCAGAATGGCCAAGTTCCAAAATGGATCATGCTTGTTTGCAGTCCACCTTTCAGAAGCATGACTTTCCGGCCGTTCTATCTTGACTTCCCATGAAGGTGACACTTCCATGTCACCAAGTCACAGGCTGCACAGGCAGGTGGGTGTGTACAGGCAGCCGCTCCGCTCCAGAAGCCTGCTGCTGTCAGAACGCACTTTGAGCCGTGGGGTCCGGCCTCAGACGGGGTAGCTGGCATGGCCGCTGAAGGCAGCGCCCGGTTGCGGGCCTCACCTCGGCAAGGCGCGGGCGTGCACCTGGGGAGGCCACTGTCCCCGCGCTTGGGCACCCACACTGGTGGCGGCATGAGCCATGATGGGCCTGTCAGAGGTGCCGCCTTTGGCGTGGCCTTCGTGCCGTGTCTGGGTCCACGCTCAGGGCTTCCTGCGGCAGACACCTGGGCGGACCTGTCACCATGCTCAGCGGGCCTGACTGAGACAGCTCCAGGCGGGCGCAGCAGCACTGTGGCCCTCCAGTAGTCACGGCTGGTACCCCAGGGGCCGAGGGACGCTGGTCTGGGCCCTCTGCTGGCCCCACAGCTGCACCAGTCAGGACAGGACAGGGCGCTAGGGCCACTCCAGACACATCCTCTGGCCCTCTCGGCCCTACTCCAAATCACTTCTCTCCATCGTCCCCAGTTCTGCCTGTGACATGGCTGAGGGTTGGTCACTACCCTCGCAGGAGTGAACAGCAGTACGCCTGGCACAAGGGCACCCTGAGCCAGCCGACGCCCAGCCTGGCCCTTTCACCCTCCATGCTGCTTGCCAAGGCCGGCCTCTCCCGCACGAGCCCCAATGCCCTGGGCTTCACCCTGCCCTTCCCTGGCCCTTGGTTCCCACCCTGGACCGGGTGATCCTGATTTCGGGGTACACTTTCCCCACAGGGTCTGCCAGTCCTATCCCCCCAGTGCTTCCCTGGCCTGTGGTCTTCCTGACCTTGTAGACAGCATTTTTGCTCTTCAGAAATGTTGAAAATTCATCCAGTAAACTGTGACAGCTCTTTTGTAGCTTTTGAATTTCCTGTCTTAAGAAGGCTCATCCCACATGGAGGTCATATAAACATCCTCTGAGGTTTGCTTCCCCTGCTGCATCGCTGTTCCCACAGCAGATGGGCCTGGTGGCGTCTTCCAAGACCCCAGAGTCCAGCCCAGTGCCCTGGGAGCTCTTGACTGTCAGCAATGGCCCAGGCTCTCTGCAGCTCACAGTCCTGCCTCTTCCTGGAGCTCCTGCAGCCTCAGGACTGTGGCTCCTGCCCCTGTGCCACCCCAGGACACCATTAAGGACAAGCCCTCTTGTCCTCTGCAGCTGGACTCCCTGAAATGCTGCTACAAATTCCCACTGCAGACCCAGGTGACAACGTCTCAGGCCTCTGGCCACACGCTGCTGTGTTGTGAGGCCACCAGGCACCAACGGGTCGGGCATGGTGCCATGGGACAGTACAGTGCACCCACACAGCCCTGCCAAGTGGCTCTGAGGACCTGGACCGTATTGGCAACATTCACTCATTTGCCCTCCACCCCTTGGACCTTGTATCTCGGGGAAATCAATCGCTATTTCCATTTCAGAGCGACCACATGACCGGCAGAGGATGTGGCTGAAGCCAGTGACCACGCACTGTCTCTGAGTGACTACAACCTGGCATGC
>NW_004524582.1:31323615-31355353 GCF_000260255.1 Octodon degus
AGCAATCGCAAGCCGCCTTGGGCCATTTTCGGAGCCAAGCACCACGTGGCGGGTGGGCTCGGTGAGTATCTGCCTGTCCAGAGGAGCTTGGGGCCCACGTGGGGTCACGACCCCACTGCGGGCAGGATCTCAGGCCCTCGTAGTCCCACAGCCCAGCTCTGGGCTGCAGACTGATCCTGACCAGGGCCGTGGATGACTTCACGGCTCCTTCACACCCAGCGGGCCAGGCACGACCGGTGCCTGCTTTGGGGACAAACTTAGCAAGTCAGGAGGCCAGAGTGGCAGGCTGGGATGGCCACAACGGACCTCGGGCTTCCAGGGGACCCAACGCCAGAGCAACTCAGAGCATATCAAATAAAAAGCAACTTTAGAAACAGACATGTACCTGGCTGCTGTTTTTCACTTCAAAGTCGCTTCGCCCTGATCTCCTCTCCTGGCTGACCTTCTGGTGACTGCTTTGGAGCAGGTAGCAAACCAGCCATGTGTATGCTGCCAGTGGGGCTGCACGGGACAGAGGGAGGCCCCGTCACCACAGGGCATCCGGCGCCGTCTGCACTCACCTGGGACAGGCGGCTCGGCTGTGCACCCTCCTGGGTGGCCTGCACAAGGAGGGCACAGGGGAACAGAGGCACGCTGCCAGGCAGTAGCCGGCCAGGAGCGGGCATGCAGAGGACATTTCTGCCCAGGCCTGGAGGCTGCCTTCAGTTCCTTGCCACCCCAGTGCCCGAGTGGACGCGGACCCCAGCACACCCAGAACCAGCCTCTCCCTGACAGTGGAGAGCACACCGCAGCATGTCTGGCTGTTTCTCAGCTGCTAGACTGGTGACTCCTGACGTACTTCTGAGCTCCCCTTACCAAGTGAACAAGATTTTCCCAGACTCAGAGGTCAAGAGGCGCAGCCAAGGTCACACAGCCACCAGCCAGGGTGGAACATAGGTGTCTGTGAGCTCCAGGCACAGCAGGTGTGGCAGGTATGAGGCTAGGCTGAGGGTCCCTCGGGTGTGGGGCGCTCTCTGGTGACCTGGGTCAACAGACCTGACCCTTGGAACCTGTCCTAGCCTCCTTAAACCAAAGGGCCTTGGCAGGTGTGAGGAAGTAAAGGACGGTGGGCGAGGTTACCACGGATGGGGCTGGGGGCAAGTCCAATAACATGCTGCCCCCAAGGCACAGAAAGATGCAGGGGAGGCCACAGACAACAAGGGTGGCCCCGGGCCATGCGTCCACCAGCCAGGGACACCTGCATCAGGCAGGGAAGGCGCTGGGCCATGCAGACCCCTGAATTTCAGGCTTTTGCTTCCAAATGGTGGGGCCCACACCTCAGGTTTTAGCCCCCCGCCAGCCAGGACACCAGGCACCGGGCGACAAGTCTGTTCTGGGGTCCCTGCAACCATTGCTTTCCTACTCTGTCCAGTCACAGCTGTCAGGACAGAGGAAGGCGAGGGTCAGAGGCCTTGTTCTCTGTGCTTGAACAAGACCTAGGGGACCAGTGACACGCTGGTCACTTCCTCTTGTGGTACCAGATGGGCTGGCCTCAAGCACTGTCCCATCCTGGAAGGCGTCCCTCTGCATCAGACACCTGAAGTCACCTGGACATTCCAAACCCCTCCCACAGCCCACAGCCAGATTCAGCCCACGACTTCGAGGTTGCCGTATGGCCCACTGAGATAGGCATGACCTTGGGTGTCCACACAGGCACCTTCTTCGGAAATAACACTCTTGCCTCAGGGTGTCGTGGACGCACTGTGGCTCTGCATGTCCCCGCGCAGGGAGAAGACTCACCAAGAGGTGTCAATGAGGGCAGTGGTCACGACAGTCCCTGCAGCTCATCCCAGATGCTCAGCGACCCACACAGGCCAGGGGTGTCAACAGCCTGGGAAACTCAACTCGCTGGACAGCTTCTGTCCTGAGACCTCCTAGAACCCTCCGTGGGTCCCACCAGACAGACCCTGAGGCCCCAGCACCCTCAGCCTTGGCCCATGACCCCTCCACCGGTGCTGCACAAGCTCACTGCCTCACCGAGGACCTCACCACCCATCCATCACGCCCTGTCTGAGCAGCAAACACAGCCACTACTCAACATGGATGCAAATGAGCCTGCTGAGGGCAGGCTCTCCACCTAGCGGGACGCACGGCAGCGCACAAGCCCTTTCATCACGCCTGTCTCCTGCACATGTCAGAGGAATACAAAGCGGTGCCCGCCCCTCCTGCAGCAGCACTTACCCTCCAAGGCCAGGCTCCTGGCTCTGATTCTGTACCCTCAGATGGCTACATACCCCAGGACAGGCCTGCATCCTCCAGCCTTGTAGAGCTGGGGTCAAAAGCCGCTTCTGGAGCCACCCCCAAAGGCCCAAGGCCATGCTGTGAGTCAGCCCAGGACCTGGCACCTGGTGACTACAGCCTGGGGATGTGGAGACCACGGGCTAGCCACGCCCTGTGTCCTCTGGGTACTTTCTACCCAGTGCTGATTTCCCCAGGAAGCCCATCTACTTTGCTGGGTCTCAAGGGAGTTGAGGAGGTGACAGGAAAGAGGCAATGCTCCCAGAGGCTGATGGGAAACGCTGCTGCTATGGCTGCTCAGGTGACAGGGTGCTGGGGTGGTTGGAGCCTGGTGAGCACCCAGTGCTGAGTTCAGTGGGCCCGCCCGCCAGCTCTGCACCAGGATACGACTTCAGGGACGAGTGTCAGTCGCGGACGGATTCCCTCTCCTTCAGAGCCTTCTGCAGCAGCACCTGGGCAGCTCAGAAAGTGACTCGGGATCACCTGCCAGATCCTCCCACGTCCCTGTCTGCCACTTGCATGGTAAGGAGGCGACTAGCCAGGAAGGCCGGGTACTGTCGGGAACTCCTTGACACCGTGGGGCGGGGACAACAGATGAAGGGGCACCCCCCAGAACTGGACGACGCTCACACTAAGACAGCACAGCTGTGCATCTGCATGGCCGTCTGCAGAAATCGAGGGGGCACTGGCGCCAAGCGCTGTGCGAAGCCCCTCCTGTGCTCCACGCTATTCCTCTGCAGTACCCTCATCCTATGCTGCTGGTGCTACAGGAGGCCGGGGTGGTCCCTGGAGCGCACAGCTGGTGGGAACAGGGGTCTTCCCAGGCAGCTGAGTGTGGTCACCCACTCCGGTGGCACAGGCTGCTCTTCCATCTCTGGGGCCTGACTGGAACACTTTCTGCCTGGCTGTAGAGGCCCTGCGCTGGGCTCCAGGGCTAGGTTGGCAGAACAGCTCTCTTGGGCCCTTGGGGACAGGTGTTACAGAATGCTATTAAATACTACTTGGTTAGGCGAGGGTGAGACAGCCAAGTGTCCCCTGAGGAACGCTCTTTCTCACACAGGATTTGACAAGAAGCGGAGGCCCTCCCCTGTGGGAGGCGGCTGGCCCCTAGAAGCCACTGACACCACAGCAGTGTGGAGGGGCGGAGCCTTGCTCTGCTCTATGTCAAAGCTCGCTGGTGGAGCCAAGTCGTCACACAGATCCTAAGCTTTGCAGCAACCCAGGGCCTCACACCCAAACGCTGGCCCCGTGTGACCCCGGGTGCCCCAGAACGTGGGTGTCTGAGGAATGTGCAGAAACAGCCTGGGCGAGGAGCAGGAGGCCTGGCCCTCTGTGGACACAATGCTCCTGGCCACTCCACCCACTGGCCCTGGCTTTTGGGATACCCTCACACCTGGGGGACCCCTGCCACGTGCTTCCCTCGCCTAGACCTGTGTCCAGAGGCTCCTTCCCCTACAACAGCGTTTTGCAGTGTGGGTCACCAAGCCCAAGACACAGGTCCATCGGGCAAGCCACCTCCTGCTGGACTGACCTGGCACCCCTGGCACTGGGGGGGGACAGTCCCTCCCCGCAGGCCACCCCCAGGCTCCTGTCCTCCAAAGAGACACAAGACCACTTTCTGGTGGACCCATGCGTGGTCAGCAGAGGCCTTGCCTCCACAGCAGCAGGAGATGCCCCTCCCCCAGCCAGCACACGTGAGGGTCTTAGTGCCCAGGTAGTAGCTCCTGTGCCAGGTCCAGGCACTCCTGTCTCTTAAGAAATGACCATGCTGAGCACTGCATAAACCAACCCCCAGCGGACACGCCATTCTGCCTCCATACGTCCTGCCTGCTTATCCCGGAGGACTGGGGCTTGATGCTTTCATAGTGATCCCAGCCAGTGCCCTCGGCTGCCGTCAGATCCTGGGCATCTTCCGGTGTTCCCACCTGCTGTAGTGCCTCAACACGTTCCCTGCTCCTTAGCCCCTAGCCCATCTGTGGAGCTCCGTGCCCTCCCGTCCCCACCTCTGCAACTGTAAACTTTACCCAAGGGCAACGTGAGGGCAGCAGCCCTCACCTGAAGGCAGCCTCAGGCGAGATGGGCAGCCTGGAGCATGCCATGCGCTGGCTGTGCTGCCCCAGGCCCTGGTGGGCTCATGGGGGCCATGCCCCGCAGGAGGTTCTGAGGGCAGGCTCTGGGCTGGGCTCAGCAGGTGGTGGCACCAGAGGGAGGGAGGCAAGAGGACTAGGGTCCCAAGCAGCCTGCCTGGGGCCAGGAAAGGAAGCAGGCTGGGTGTGGGGTGGAGCTTGCGGCTGGGAGGTGGAGATGGACACAGCCCCAAGGGACCTAAGCAGGGCCCACAGGAAGGCAAAGCTGTCCAGGGCGATGGCCTTGAGGCTCCTGCAGCAAGAGCCCAGGCACCAGGGCCAGAGGCTCAGAAGGCAGGCTGCAGGGCCTTGCCACACTCCATCCTGTGGGTGGAGCGACAGGTGCCCGTCATCCTGGGGAGCCAAAGCCAACACTGGGCTAAAGAGTGCCTCAAGCATCCCTCAGAAGAGATGCCCTGTGCCCTGTGCCCTGTGCCCAGCCAACCCCTGTGGAACCACCCCTCACCCCCCGTCCCCATGGTGTGGTTTGTTTCCTGGGGTACAGAAAAAAAAGCCAGGAAAACCCCCAATCCCCCAACAAGGGAGGTGACGCACCTGTGGGATCCAGCCAGTCGGCCACACTGGTACCCTGAAACCTCTGACCAAGCACGACGGGGTAGGCCTCAAGGAAGCTGACCGTCTGCAGCGGGCTTTGGAAGCGTACTCCATCTAGGACACACATGCCAGTGACTTCGGTGAAGGTGAGGCACCCAGCAGCCAGGAGCTGCCTCTGAGCCTCCGCCGCCGGGGATGGAGACCGGCTCGGTTACTCTCGGACCCCTTGTCTCCTCCCACAGACGGCACTAAGCCAATCAGAGCCCACCACCACCTGCGCCCTCGCCCTGGGGCTACCTTGCTCCTCCGGCTCCAGGAAGTTCAGCAGGTATTTGCTGGCCTCCTTCAGTAGGATGCTGTTGTCACCCTCATATGTACAGTTTGGGTCATTGTCATTTCTGAGGTCACCCAACCGGTTCACTGCAATGGAGCAGGACAGCGCATCGGTCCATGCTTGCCAGAGTCAGCTGGTCACGGCCTGCACCCCGCTGGACCAGAGAGTGAGCTCCTGCAGCCTGGTCCCCCACCCCAGCCCCTTCGAACTGCACCGGAGACCTCAGCTGAGGCTGCAGCGCGACCCTAGGCACAGACAGGGACCTCCTAGAAGCTGGTGGGACACAGCTGCAGAAGCAGCAGCAGTGTGGTCTCCGTGGTCCTTGCCCTGTGAGCAGCCAGCCCGTCGGCTGCCAGGCAGCACCTCCCCACTGGGAGACTCGCCTCAGAGTCAGGGCGTCTCCAGGAAGCGGACACCCTGGGCTGGTGGGGGAGCGGCCTTTCTTCATCTGCACCTGACAGGCCCTTCTCTAAGACACTGCACGGATCTGAAGATAGCACTCACTGGCAGCAGGCTCTCCAGCCAGGCAGACAACCCTCACGCCTTTGCAGGGCGTCCCTGCTACACTCTCAGCCACTAGGGTTGCCTTCTCTGTGGGGGAAGGGCCTCACATGGTGTGAGACATTCTGTGCTGGACACGTCCACAGGAAGTGCAGGGTCACCTAGAACCTCGGATCCTTTTTTCCCCCCTGGTTGCTGTCACATCACATTTCTCCTGCTCCTCACGGCCTATTAAGCCACTGGGCAGAAAGGACTGGGAGAGGTCTTACACGAAAACTCTGCTTGATATTCTCAACCTAGACAAAGCCCCTCGCGTGGACCCCACTCAGCCCCATGGGTCTCAGCCCAATGTTTGCGGAAGTGATGAATCCTGGCTCAGTCCAACCGGAAGGCAGGAAGCTATATACAGCGGCTCTATGAGTTACAGCAACAAATAAAAACTGCTATGGCGCTGCAGAGGACAAAGATGGGCACACCCTGCTGGAGCATGCACGGGTGAGATCAGAGGGGACAGGGGACACCAGATGCACGCCAGCAGCCACCGCTTGGGCAAGAACGTGAGATGCTTTCAGAGGTCAACGCAGGCTGTGCAGTGCTCTGGCCTCAGAGCCAGGACGCAGCCTCACAACAAGGAGCCAGCGTTCACCAAACAGTTACTTAAGACCTGCACACGGGAAGCTGTGCGGGTGAGCCAGAACCAGAGATGGCGCAGGACTGGCTCTCACGCTAACGCTAGCTGAGCAGATGCAGTTAGCAACCTGGGGCCGGTGTACAGCCCAGTGGCTTAAGGGCCTGCCTGGCAAGCAGGAGCTCCTGAGTTCCACCCTCGGTACCAAAACGGAGCAAAGCTACCAGCTGGGCTCCTGCCAACTCCTCCACTGATGCTGTGCGGGTTCTAATCCACTTGACCTCTGCAAGAACCCGTGCTGTGGGTGGATGTTTGATCCTCCCTCTTCACGAGGAAACAGGCACTGCCAGGCTGCGCAGGTGCCAGCAGCGCCAGGGCGACAGAGCCAGGCTCTGCCTCACGCCAGAAGGCCGCCGCTGTCCGAACCGCAGTCCAGCGGCCTAGAGAACACACCCCACCAGTGAAACTCCGATTTGTAGGGTTAAGGGTTTTTCTAGGGGGAGAGGGGCACAAAAGGAGGGAAATTTTAAAAATTAGAAAAAAATCAGAAAGAGTGATGTACGTGTAGCTTCCTGCAAGGAAAGAAAACACTGTGCATCACACGGTGTACACTTGCTAATAAAGTGTGTGTGTTTTTTTAACTCAAAAAAAACTTTCTCATCAGAATAAAACTTGGTGCTAAGGGTTTTACACAATTATTAACCAAAAAGTCACACATGAAGTAACAAGGCTTCCTGGCCCCTGCCCTGGCTCTGTGTCTATTCACACATTTTTCTCTACTGCATTTGTATCCCGATTTTTGAGCAGTTAGCACCTATCTCGGCAGGGGAGAGCGAAACTTGCCCGTGATGGCCAAGAGGGCAAATACTCGGGTTTTGGGAGCTGTGGGGTCTCTGCTAGGGCAGCTCAGAAACAGCCACAGACCAGGCACACGGGCAGGAATGGGGCGACTGTGTTCCAATAAAGCATTCTTTACAGAAACAGGCTAGGGCTGGGGCTGGCCGGCAGGCAGTTTGCTGCGCCCTGGCCTGGCATCCAACGTTGTGGTTAAGGATGGGAGGGAAGCGGTGACGCGCTTTCCCAGACCTACCTGCCAGATAGCCATGCCCGCCACACGCCTCCCGGCACTCCTGGATCCCTTGCTGTGCCGTCCAGGAGACCAGGGGCTTGGCGGCCGCAGCCAGGGCGTGGATCTCACGGCTGAGCTCCGCCTGGGGTGGGGCGGGTCCAGAGAGAAGGCGTGAAGGGAGGCTTGTGACAGCGCTAGCATCTATCTCTGGGCTCCTTCCAGTCTAACTGAGACGCCTCACACTTGCAGGAGGAGACGGATTCCAATTCAAAACAGGGAGGGACTCATCCAAGAATGCACAAGGTATAGGACCTTAGCGAGGTGCGCGAGGCGGCGGTCCCGACTGGCACTGGGGCGGGGCAGGCTGAGTCGTTCCCCGCTTGCCCTACATGTGCTTGGTCAATGTCCTTTTGTTTCCGCTTGATCACCAAAATTTAAAGAAAGAAACCCACGCCTGCTAACTAAAGTGACGTGGATAGGGTCTTCTAATGAATAAGGGGCTACTCGGGGTCCTCCGGGGCTTGGCTGGGTCGACTCACTGGACTTTAGAGAAAACAGAATTATGCTTTGTGCCCTCCACAGGAAGACAATGCCACAGGCCAGAGGGCAGAGTGGCCAGGGCTTAGGGCAGCACATCAAACCCCGTTCCTGGGCTACAGCCTTGTTCTACCTCGCTGGAGCCCAGTGGCCCCACAGTGAGTGCCCCAGCTCTGTGTGGCGGCCCTGCCTTCCGAGCTGGAGTCCCCACCATGGCCTGCTGGGTCTGCTGACACGCTTCAGGGTGCCCAGACTGCTTTCAGACCCTTCTGTTTGGAGTCACAAGCTCCTCCCCCGCAGAGGGCAACCCAGGAGGCAGCCGAGAGCCGTGTGGAAAACCAGCAACGAAGAAATTGGCCCCAGGCCTCTGTCTGTGTGCCTGATCTCAGGGGATTTGCATGTTCTCTGCAGCACAGATCCTTGGCTGTGGACTCCAACCGTCAGCAGGATGCCGACCTTTGTGCAGATGATTATGGGTTCTGCCAAGCCATCACATTCTCACAGGATGGCAGCTGAGCTCACAGGCGCGAATGGGGAGGAGGAGTTGGTCAGCACTCCCCAGAGGGATGGGGAACAGACAGGTACAGCCTGAGGGTGGGGACATGGATGGGCACAGCCTGAGAGTGGGGGCACAGACGGGTACAGCCCACATGCAGATAGATGCCACAACGCAGGCCCCGTCTGGACACAGCATCTATGTGGAGGCTCTGGTCCCCCTCCTATCCTGGAGCTGGGCCTGTGGCCTCAGGGACACTCAGGGCTGGCACCTCACCTGTGGGGCTGCCTGGTCTCCCCTGAGCAGACCTCCATACAGTCTTGCCAGGTCCAGCAACAGTGACTTGGAAAAGTGGTCCAGGACATAGGCTGCTGCCAGATACGGAAGCAGGCGCCATTGCTAGAAGTGACACAGAAGACGTGGTCCCAGAGGGCCAAACACCCTCCCTGGGACCCAGGCCTGGGTCAGGCTGTGTATGAATAGCCAGCCTCGGAGCTGGCCTTGAGCCCCGCACTCGGGCTGCTTGGTCATAGCCTGGGCTCCCCTCCAGCCCTCTTCCGCCTCTCCCTCCCTCCATGCCATGCAGGTGCAGTGGTCATACCCTCAGACAGGTGAGGAAACTGAGCAGCTGCAGACCTACAAGGCCCTCAGAGTTCGGAGAGTGCCTACACCTGTGCAGGCCTGACACCTGCTACGCAGCAGGCACAGCCTCTGCTAGAGGGATGGGTAGAGGGAGGGGAGAAGGGAGGGACCCACAGGCCACGGCCACCACTGTCCCACATCTGCCAAGTTACAGCACTGTGCCAGTCATGTCCCTGTCCCGCAACCCATCCAGGCCCTGCCAGTCCCCCAGCACAGGCATCAGCTGGGCCCAATGCCCAGTGAGTGTGGCAGAGCCCCGGAGCCTGGCACCTTGCCCAGTCACAGTCTGTCAAAGGACCTGGTCACGGGTGCCATAACCACTGCCCTGCCCCAGGCGTGCTGGCACACGGGAGCCACCGGCGGCCGAGGGGCCTCTTGAGCTCACGGGTGTGAGCGGGGTACTTTGCTTTCACTCATGTCCTTCCCTTTTAGCACAGATTCCTGGTGTGGTAAAAGCACAGCTGCGAGAGACACCTTCAGTCTGCCACCATCCCTTCGCTGTCACCAGACCCGCCACCATGCTGTTCACTGGCCCAGACCCGACTCGTTTACCTTCTGGACCTCAACCTGTGTCCCTGGCTGGTGGTCCTCGGTGCCCCGCAGAGTAGGAGTGACCCCCAACCTGGACATTTGTGCAGGGGTGCAGCCCCACCATGCACCACACCCCTGCTTCTGATGATGCACCCCTGGGAGACAGGCTACACGCCTCTGAAGGGTGAGCACTCACACACAGGATGAAAGTAAGGGCAGAGGCCCTGAGCGGCCCAACCTGCATCTGATACTCAAGCACTGGGATCTCCTCCTCCCCCGCAGGGCCGAACTGACGCCGCGTGGCTGAGAAGCGGATCGCAATGCACACAGCTTGCTGCAGGTTCACGACGCACACGCCGGTGATGAAGATGCGCCCCGAGGACAGGCTGCCCAGGGACACCCTCGTGCGCTGTCTGGCATCCTGGGGAGAAGGAGCAGTGATGAATGCGGCCAGGCGAGGGGCTGCCTGGGAGAGTGGCTGGGGGTCGAGGGTGCCCCCTCTCCAGGGCTTCCCACCAAGGGTGCACACAGATCCCCAAGAGCCACCCTACCTTAAAGGTGGCAGTGTAGGTGCCCTGGGGCGTGACATCCCCAGCTCGGTTCAGCAGGTCCTGCCGGGGAATTCTCACCTTGTGGAACATGGCGAAACTACATGGGAAAGGAAAGGGCTCAGTCACTGGAGTCCCCTCCCCTGGTCTCTCTCCTCTCCCCAAGGCAGCCTGAAGGTGACATAACCCCAGAGACAAGAATGCATTGGGGCACCATCAAAGCTGGGCCTTGCTCCTGTAGGACACGGGAGGGGGGGGACGACCCTGCTCTCTGGCAGTAGGACGGTGCTGGACCCAGGAGCCAGCAGCTCTCCCCACACCTCCCCTCAGAGCCGAGCCCACAGGCGGCGGGCAAGGGAGCGTCAGCAAACTGAGGCTCCAGCGCTCAAAGCACAGGACAGACTGCACCAAGGCTCTGCTGCCCAAGGGCCGCACGGTGACGCTTGGAGATGTTTGTACGGTCATCAGGTCAGGAAAGTCTATTATTTCACAACAGCTTAGGGAACAAGGATCTGCAAAATTACAGTTATTGCGAAACTGCAAAAAAAAAAAAAAAAAAAAAAAAAACTTAAAAATATCAGTGGTCGCCATGGCAACTCATCAAATGACTGAGGTCACCCACGTGCCAATATCTTTCATGGCCCGGCGTGGCGGCTTCTGCCTGTAATTCCAGCACAAGAGAGGCTGAGGCAGGAGGATCACTGTGAGTTCAAGCCCCGCCTGGGCTACAAAGTGAGCTCAAGGCCAGCCTGAGCTGCATAGCGAGACCCTGTCTCAAAAAGACAATATATATATATATATATATTTTTTTTTTTTTTTCAGGAAAACTGAGTCGCCTCATGGGTGACAGCGAAGTGCCCATGCTGGAGATGGATGCCTTGCTGGAGAGGGGACGCAATCCTGCTTTTTTCACACAAAAAGGTTTAGAAATTGATTTTTAAAAATCCCGCTAAATTGTAATCCCGCCACAGGAGCAGCCAAGCAGCCACAAATCCCAGCACAGTTGCAACCCAGAGCCCTGGCGCCCTCTGCTGAGCGACCTGCAACCGGCAGGCCGGATGGCCAGGGCACCCGGCTCACAGCCATCCTCTGGCTCAGGGTTCTCCCAGGCTGTGCCTCTGGCTGCTGGGTATCTGGAAAGACATAGCCAGCTCCCAGGGCCACAGAGCTGCGGCTCCGCTTGTCACGGCTGCAGAGGCCCCCAGGCAGCTGGGGTCTCTGAGCCTCATAGTACCATCCCAAACTCAGTGCCCCCAGCCCAGCCCACTGCAGCACACGCTCATCCTCCTGAATAGGCACTGCCTGGGGAAACAAGGCGGTCTCTGGGTCTCCAAAATAAAGCTGAAGACTCTCAAGCCAAGGAACAGCGGTCCTGAGGCCAGCGCACCTGCAGCAGGGAAGGTAGCAGGCCCGGCACAGGTGCGCGCCCAGCCCCCAGCATTCACACAGCAGTAGCACGGCCGCCCAGGCTGCAGCCTCTCCTTTTGGGCCAACGTCCCACACCCTGTCTGCAGCTCCCCCACTGCAAAGTCTGGGCAGAGCAGCAAGACCTCTCCCGGCTCTCCACCTACCTTCCAGCTGGGCTTTGGGGCTCTGTGGCCGACCAGGGAGCACTGCCCTCTGCCTGCCGGGAAGCATGGGCCTCTGCCCAGTCCACTGCTGGGACCACAGACACTAGAAGAAGGTGCCAAGGAGCCAGAGAGACGACCTCAACAGGGTCTCAAGGCTCAGGAAGAAAGGGACCACCGTCATCGGGCCACCTCACAAAGAGCCCAGCTGAGAAAGCAGGCCCCAGTGGCACGGAGTTGGGGCTCCTGACCTGCAGCTCAAATGGTTCCTGCCTGGCCAGGCCCACCCTCAACAGGGCCTGAAGCCCCTCCCGATTGGCTCCTGCCCCAGCCCATACTGTCCCCTTGCCAGCCGGACACTGTTCCTAACCCTCGGCCTCGGCTGGGGTGCCAGCACCCAGAGGGTCCTCTTAGGCCACATGCTGTGCTCTGTCCCTGCGGCACCAGACCAGTTCACCCCTGCTTGTCCACTGCCATGCGCCCGGCGCTCAGCCAGTCCCCATGCTAACACTGACAGAACAGGTAACCCAGCAACTCTCTCTCCTGGGCTCCGACTCTGAGCTGGTGGGTGGAACAAGCGCAGGCCAGAGATGTCCCCATGGACACGGGCCCCGGAGTTCTGTGGGAGAGTACCAACGCTGAGCCTGAGCCCCCTGCAGGAGGAGCCAGGCGTGGGCTGGCCTGGCCTGAGAGCAGGGCGCCATCTACTGGGAGCCTGTGCCAGAGGACTGGATGGAGGGGGCATCCAGGGCTGGGGGCACGCGGGTCACAGACATGAGCACGGCACACAGAGCCTCCTCCCAGGGTCCTCCCAGTGTGTGTGTGAGGTCAGCACACAAAGCCCGGGGGGCGGCAGAGGCAAGGCCCAGCCTAGGACCTGAGGAATCTAGCGCCGATCTCAAGCAAAGGTGCCAGGAGGATGCGCTGCAGCTGCCAGGCCACCGTGACGCTCACCCGCTGTCCAGGCCATTCTGCCCAAGCTTCCTCCCCATGTCACCGACCATCACGCCTGGCATGGGGAGCAGTGTCTTCGGGTCCCGGATCTGCACAAGACCAAGCAGAGCAATCAACGGCCCTGTGAGGGTCGCAGGAAGATGAAACTGAACACGCCCAAGGCCTGGCAGCAGACCCAGGGGTCCCTCTGGGTGCCAGTGGGTCACACTGTGTCCCTGGGAGTGGCACGGCCAAGTCCCAACCCCAGGACCTAGGCACAGGGCTTGATGTGAACATAGAGTCTCCGGTGTGATGAGGTAGGGGTGGTGAGACAGGACCACCGTGTTAGCCTGCTGGGCCCCAAACACCACGATGAGGTCCTTACGAGAGACAGAAGAGCACACGGCGCACACACAGAAGGAAGCGTGGAGACAGAAGCACACACTGCAGTGGCATGGCCACCGCCATGGACACATGGGTCCCCAGACGCTGGGAGAGGCAGATGGAGCCTCCCCGGGAGCCCGGGGAGCATCAGGGCCCGCCACACCTGACGTCAGACTTCCTGCCTCCACGACAGCGAAACAACCCCGCAACAACCCCTTGCGGCCTCCATAGTTGAGAGCAGCAGAAACTTTCCATGCTCCTAAGCCCTGCTGTGCGGCTCCACTTGTGGCAGCCCCACGGTAGGATCGTGGTGAGAGGTGACACTGCCCACAGGGCACCAGCACGCCCTGCCCAGATCTCAGGCACAGGACTCCTGCGGCACACTACCAAAAAGTCAAAAACATGACCATGCACGCACACGCTGAGGGTGAGAGAGCCGAGGATGCCTGTGGAACACACTTGTGGAACTAGAGCACGCAGACCCAGTGGGTGGCAGGTCCCACAGCACGAGCTGCAAGAAAGGACCCAGGGCTCATTCCATGGGACCACAGTCACATAGAACCCGCCATCGCCTCCCCACCGGGTACAAGGCTGACGCCTGCAGGCACCCTTGTTGTTCTAGGGGAGCAGCTGTACTTACTGGGGAGGCCAGGGCTGTGGCCCCACGTCCTAGTGAGCACAGCGACACCCACCACAATGTGACACAGCTCCCAGTGTCCATGGCACCCCCAGTGCCAAGCCACGTTACCAGCTTCACAGAAATATCCCAGGCTAGGGTGCAGCTCGTGCAGGGGCTTGTGCTGAGCATGAGGAGGCTTTGAGCCCTGCCCCAGCACGAAAGGAAGAGCAACACAGAGAGGGGAGAGGGAGAGACAGAGACATCAAACTGATCTTTGGAAATTACCACACAAATTACTAGTTTTTGTTCTGTGAAATAATCATTCAAATTAATTTATTTAAAAACTAAAAAGGGGGGCCGGGAAGCTAGCTCAGCAGAATAAGTGCTTGCCTGAGTTCAATCCCAGGTACCAAAAAAACCCCAAAAAAACTATAAAGAGTTTACAATCCAAACCTAAGGCATCAGTCTTTTGAAGAGGCTCAGTAAAGACTCACATGATTTCCTTCAGACCTTTTGAGATACACCCACTGAAAACACCACCAACAAAGCAAGACGGAGAGGTGTCACTGTCTCAAACTTACACAGCCAAGGGCCACACCGAGGTGGTCAGCAGCCAGGGGAGGAGTGGGGGGCTCCTCCCTGCCCCTTCCTGGCTCCACCTCCGGCCCCCACGCAGGCGCAGTGGTGCCCCAGAGGCTCCCTGCTTCCGCAGGCCCAAATCCAGGGGACCAGGCGACCACGGACTGAAACCTCCAAGGCCACAGGTCCTAATAGAGACCTTTCCTCCTTGAGAGTACTTATGTGGCGTTTCCCACAGTCACGGAAAGCTGACTCCCCGGAGGGGAAAGCGCTAGAAGGCAGGGGACGCCTGTCATCACAGAGGACAACGAGAGCTTTCAGTTCACCTAGAGCACGGCAGTCAGCAATACCCTGATGCTTCCTGCGTGAGGAGTGACCTGTGAGCCCGCGGTACAGCCAACCGGCTCCTCTGACCACTTCTAAGAAGCATCTCCAGCCAAGCATGGCGGTGCCCACAGCGGCCTCGGTGGGCCACCAGACCCTGCAGCAGTTCCAGCCGGGCTCCCGAAACAGCCTCAGGTGCTGCGCCCTGTGGTCTGAGTCAGTGGCCCCACCACTGGGCATGGGGCCGGGTTTGCAGAAGATGGTTTTTCATGGGGGGAGGGGGTGGGTACGCAGCTTTGGGGTGACTGAAGGAGCTGCACCCCATAACCCCTCTGCGCAGTTCAGAGGCTCAGCAGCTGTCACAGGCCCTCGCCTCAGATTCTGCGAGACTCCAGCGCCTGATGACCCTACAGATGGCTCGGGGTGAAGGGAGTGAGGGGGCAGCTGAAGCTCCTGCCTAGTGCACCTTCTGCTGCGAGGCAGGGAAGGGGAGCTCACAACCCCTGGAACAAGGGTTATCTGGAGGCCCCCCAAAGCCTCAGGCGCTAAGGTGGGGCTTCTGGGAGCGGCCTGGGTCAGGGGCTGTCGGACTTATCACTGGGTTAGTGCACCAGGGAGTGTACGGCTGAGCGTGATGCTGGGAGGTGAAGCCTGCTGGGGGACGGGGTCCCTGGGGGCGTGGCCCGGAAGGGCCATCTCCCGCCCTCCCCCAGACTGCTGCTCTAGGCTTCCTGGTTCCACTCTCCTCCCCCGCCAGGCTCCTCTCCTCGGGGCTGGCCAGGCCCCTCGGCCACGCCACCCTGCCTTGGAGCCAGCAGCTCTGAACTGAAACCTCCACAAACAGCCAAACTAAATCTTCCTATCTTTCTGTCTTTCTCTCTCTCTCTCTCTCTCTTTCATGTATCTGTTACAGGGTCTCACTACGCAGCTCAGACTTGCAGTGATCCTCCCGTTTTCAGCCTCCCCAGCGCTGTGATTACAGGCATGCGCCACCATGCCTGCCAGGACGCCTCGGGACTCGGTCACTGGCTCAGCACACCTCTCCCAGGGCGGGGCAGGCACAGGGATCAGAACCCGTCCCTGCGTGCTTGCTTAAGCAGGTGCTTAGTCCACTGAGCTATCTTGCCGGCCCTGTCCTCCTCTAATTTGTGGGTGTTGGGTATTAGGTTTCAGCAAGAAGAAAGTGTCTAAGACGTGTGCTCTAAACAAACTGAGTTCTGCGGTGGACGTTTCCAGCAGGAGGAGGCCCCACCAGGCATGATTAGGTGCTCACAGAAACCACACACATGGCCCCGGCCCAGCCCCCACCTACCTGCACCACGAAGGAGTGCAGCCCGTGACACCGGCCGTCTGGTGTGTACAGCTGTGCAAACACCACCCCGTGGGTCGCCGTCTTGCCCATGTTGCCCACCCAAAATTTGGCAGCTTCAAAATCAGGGGAATGAATGATGAACTCCTGCAGGAGAGAAGTTGGGTGGTGGCCAAGGGAGACCTGGGGAGGAGGGCGCTGCCCTTCCCAAGGATCCAGTGTTCTGGGCCCAGAGCCCGGAGGCCACAGTCAAAACAGACCACACATGGGGCGGGGCCTCGTGCTGAAGCACAGCATAGTCCAGGGGACCCTCCTCCAGAAAATGACCATGAAATTTCAAGAACAAAGCTGTGCAAAACACACCGCCTGCTGGAAAACACTCCCAGATGGTACCTTTTGTCACGTCACCTCAGACAGACTGTCCCCGCCAGCACTTTTTCTTTTACCTGTCCTGCTACCCTCTTGACATAGAAGACCTGCCCTGTACATCCCCACCATGACAGCAGAGCTGCATCCAGACCCTGGACTTCCACTTGCAACCCGGGCTCAAGGCCATCTTCACGGCGGCCCCAGGCAGATCACCCGATGTCCCTCTGAGCATCACCTAGGCAGCAGGTGTTGGGAGAAGGCTGGCGAGAGGGCCATGGTCTAAGACCCAGGATGACCCTGGACCTGTGGCCAGGCACGGGGCACCATCCTCTGGCCATCCGTCAGACTGGGCCTCCAGCTGGGCACCATAGGGGTCATGGTCACCATGGGGAGTGGGGGGAGCCACAGGGCCAGAGAGCAGGGCTCAGACAGAATCCCAGGGCTTGGGAATCAAGCAGGAGCCTGCGTGAGGCAGCTCCCTCAGCCCACGCTGCCCAGGTCTGGGTCCCCACAGCTGCTAGTGTCCCTGACGGGAGGCCCCGTCCCTGCTCTGGCAGAGCTACACATGGTGTCCCTTTCCCATGTCCAGCCCCCACAAAATTCACAGAAGGCATGGGCACCCTTGCCCCAGTGTGACACATGGTCTCAGAGCTTTTTTATTTTTTTCTTTGGTTTTTGAGACAGGGTCTCACCATGTACTCCACCTGGCCTGGAACGCACTATGTAGACCATCCAGCTTCCAACTTGGAGGCCTCCTGACTCAGCCTCCCTGCTGGGATCGCCCCTGTGCTACCACATCCAGCCCTGGAGCATCTCTTACAAGCAACACGTGTGCATTCAGGATTCCCCATCCTTAACCATGTCCCTCGCGACACCCCATCCACTCCCACCCCAGCTCCATCCTATGGAAGGTGACACCTACTTCTGTGGTAGGGTCGTAGTGTGCTGTTGTTCGGATGGCCTGGGTGTTGCTTCCGTGACTCAGTTCAGTTAGTGCAAAACAGCCAAAGATCTGGAGACGGAAGCACAAAGCCATGGGCAGCGAGAGGCCACTCCTGTCCTGAGGACCAGACAACAGCCTGCCCTGGCCTCCTCTCTCCACTTGACCAGATGCCGACTTCCCATGTCATCTGTCACGCCGGACACCACCCCTGCCTGTGAGGCAACAGGCAGCCCAGGGGGCGGCCCTCGCTAGGCTGTGTGGGTACTGCCGAGGAGGGCTCAGTTCACACAGCCGGTGCCTGACAGGCAAGGCAGCACAGGCCCCTGGTGACCCTCACCAGCCACCCACCCTCCCCACACACTCGGGGAAGAGCACTGGGCGCTCTGCTCACCAGGCTCTGACCTACCTCCATGTTCAAGACCTTTTCAACATATTTGAGATGCCGTTCAGAGCCAAGGCTGTAAAGAGCTGATCCAAAAACCTGAAAACACAACACTGTCACGCACCTGGGTGGGCGTGAAGGGCGCCGCCACTCTGATCTGCACAGCTGACTCGCACTCCGGCACTCTGCTCTGGGGAGGAGGAAGCAAGCCGGGGCCCAGGCTCATGAGGGCCACAGCCCACACCAGCTAGGCAGCGTCACCTCCAACTGAAGACACCTGAGAGACAGCCTGAGGGTCTGAGAAGAGAGAGCCGGGTGACAGGAGGGAGGGTGGAGAAGAGAGACAGCCGGCATGTCACACAAGCTCGTCTCCCAAGAGCATAGAGATGGAAGAAGGCCACTTTCTTACTTGGATCTACGCTTTCCCACTGGCCCTCACGTAGCCACATCTGTAACAAATTACGTTATATGGGCTAATCCAAGAACATGGTATATTTAATTTTTAAAAAATTACAGTAAAAGGGGGTTCGATCCCCAGGCCTGCCGTGCCGGCCCCACCCCCGGGGTGCACTGAGATGGCAATTGAGTCTGGGCGTGGCAGCACGCGCCTGTAACCCCAGCTCTTGGGAGGCTGTAAACAGGGAGATCACTATGAGTCCAATCTAGTAGTGAGACCCTGAACACCCTGTAGACCCTTCCCTAAACTACAGAAAAAAAAATTACAGTAAAAGACACATTTCCACAGCCGCCCCCACAGCCCTCCCCCTGCCGTCAAACACATTCGTGCCACTCTTCTGAGCCCTTCCTGAAGCAGCTCTGGAGTCCTCTTTACAAGTGTCCCCACGCATCGGACAGGAAGGCAGCTCGTGAAAACACCACACTGCATCCTCGCCCGCCCGGGTCCCCAGGTCTGGCACTGTGTTACTTCTGCTCGTCAGCAGAGGCAAAATGGCCATGAAGGCGAAACAATCTGAACCCATTCAGGGCACAGAGGAGTCACGACAGCACAGCTAAAGACCCTCGGAGCGAGGGCTCCAGGGCTGCTGCAGAAAAAGGCAAGAAGGACGGGAGGCGAGCGTTTGAAGCATGGGAGACTGCCTTAGGGGTGACTCGTGGCACTGTGTCCCTTACTTTGTTAAAATTAAAATATTCCTTTGTTCAAATCACAGCATATAGATGTGTAAAGGACAAAGGCCCCAGTAGCTCCTCTTGCAGGACCTGAAGTTTCGCTGCACTGCACTATATCGAGAACGTAGGTGTGACAGTGCGTGCTCATGGCTAGAAAGCCTGCGCTTCTGACTCAACCTTAAATGCCGACCTGATTTCAGGTAACAGCAGCCACTGCGCAAAGCATAACTCTGCACGGCCCTGCGTCACAGCAACTCACCATCAGGTGGAGGGCGAACTTGGTGCCCACCGACCAATCATACATGCCCAGGCAGTAGGTCAGGGCTGGGAGCCGCAGCAGGCTCTGGTCCAGGTTGTCCAAGCTGAAGAAGCCATACTCAAAGACCCGCTTGCACCGGAGGAAGCTCAGCTCACGGTACTTTTCCAGGGACAGATCAGCCCCACGGGAGCCTGCAAAGAGCGGGTCCTTCTCCAAAGCCGAGAAGACAGCCTTCTGAAAACGCAGGGTACACGATGGCTAGCTGGAGGCAGAGGACGCAATGTTCCCCCTCAAGGCCATACACTGCCTGGGACACAGTCTGACCATTCCTGTCTTCTTGGCAATTTGGGTTCAAAGAAGAGAGGGCCCTGGGTGTTCTGGGACAAGCCTCATTTCACCATGCAGAGGAAGCCAGGGAAGCTCCAGGCCTTCAGATCTGCAACCCCATTTCTGCCCACAAGTGGAGATTCCCCCATCACAAGGGCTCCAGCCTCTGGGCCTCACCTTGAAGCGGAGTGTGTCCTCGCCCTCCCAGAAGAGCTGCAGCTCCCTGGGGCTGAAGGACGCTCGTGCTCGATAGGCATCAAGGGGCCCCCGGGGAGGATCTGACCACAGGCCATCGTTGCCTCCTCCTGGCGTGGGTGCCATCCTGCACAGAGAGCACACCTGAGCTATGTGTCGCACGTCGCCCACCTACACACACCTGTGTGTCGCACCCAGAGAAAAGCAGGCCTGAGTCCCAAGGGCAGCGAGATGACCTGTGCTGGACCCTAGATTCCAAAGGAGAAGACGTGGTGATCGGGCCTCATTCCACTCTCCTGGCAGAGGATGGCAAGGGTGCACTGGGAGCAGAGCAGGCTCGGGCCCGAGCCTGCAGGTCGGCAGCAAAATCCAGAGGGCACTGGGCTTCGTCCCCTGCTGACACAGCTTTACCTAAGGACACCTTGATCCCTGGTGAACCAGGGTGCTTCCCATGGAGCTTACAGCCCAGAGAGCCTGGAATCCATCCCCGCTACACACAGCAATACACGATGTCCCCACCATGTGGACACAGGCCATGTGCCACAGAACCTTTGACCACACAGGGTTCTGTCCTGGTCTCTACTCAATATGTAGACATCTGGAGCAGAGAATAGTTCTAGAATTTTCTGTATGGCTTGGACCCTTCTCCAACAGCCCTGGCTAATCAGAGCTCTGCAGGACAGCAGCTTATAGAGCTAGGCCTACAGGAAGCCGGAAGAGCTGAGTCCAGGCCTGGAAGCCCAGAGTAACTTTCAATTCCTTCCACATGACTGCTGAAATAGTCTAGGGGTGGACCCTCTGCGTGACAGTCACAGTGAAGCTTTCCTAGATGAGAGAGCGTGGCTGCCGAGTGCCCGGGACCCAGCCCCATGCAGCCCTCCCAGTCACCGTGAGCTAAGTACTGGGGTCTCCATGACACAGAGCAACAGAGGTTCAGAGGGGTCCCCAATTTCTGGCTGTGAAAGGCCAGAGAAGGGATCCAGAGCTCAGAAGGGGCCAGCCCAAGTCAGCTTCTGAAACAACTCTGGGACAGGGGAAGGGTAGCCCAAGCTAAACAGAACGCAAGTGGAAGAATACAGTGGAAGATGAGACCCAGATCCAATACGGCAGAAAAGAGGGGAGCAGAGACAACCTGGCGGAAAAAAAGCTGGGTCTCTGACAAGACTGGCAAGCTTTTACTACGCTAGCTCCACGAGAAAGAGAAAAACTCACATCCTCAACCAGAAATCAAAAGGGGGACAGAAGGCCTGACCCTAAGGGACTAGGAAGCAGTACCGGAGAAGCCCAGGGTGCGCAGAAAGCAGTTCACCGTCTCCCCAGGCCCTGCCTGTCCTCCTGTAATGGGGTAACAGATTTTTGTGCTTTAACTGTGAAAAATTATTTTAAAACCTTGTGCTTCCTGTTATCTACTCTAAAAAATACATTCTCCCTCTCAGCTTAAGGCTGTTTAACAATAAATAACTTTCTTGTCAAGGCAGTGAGCTAAAACAAACTCCCTCCCCAACCATCTCCTGCAACGTGGTCAGCTTAAGATATACCTCATAAAAATATACACTTATCACTAAACTGTAACAGACCCTTTACAGTTTACAGCTTTGTCAAATGAATGTAGTTTTCTGTTGTTCTGTGCTAGATAACAAATCTGCTTACCAAACTGGATGTGATTCTGTTATAAATCCCCCCCTGCTACCTACGTTCAGGGCCGATCAGCCTTCTCCCACGTGAGAAGTGGCTGACCGACCTGAGCTCAGTAAATAAAGACTCTATTCAAATTTCTATCTGGCTGCTCTGGTTCCTGTGCAGAATGACCCATAACACTCCCACAGGACTAGTTCCACAGTGACAGTGGTCAGGGGCTACTCAGGCTGTACACCTGAGTGTCATCCAGAGTCCCCTCACCCTTGGTCCCATAACGAAATGGACCATCAGCCCCACTGTGCCCCCTTAATGCCTGCAGATCCTTGCATCTCTCTGTTCCCCCCACCGCTGTCCTCTGATTGTTGGACAATATTGTGTGCAGGTAACTGGGTAGAGGAGCGAGGCAACCTTGGTGGCGCCCAGCCAGCCCAAGGACTACCAGGACCTCCCTTCCCAGGTGAGATACTCAGGCTTCTTAGGGTGGAGTGAACTGCCCAGGCCCTGCCACTAGGATCAGGCACAGCTCCCCGTGGCTCCCGTGCTACCTGAAACCACCAACGCCCTGCATCCGGGCACAGTGCTGCAAGACTAAAACCCAGCTGCCCTTGGTGCAAACCCCAGCGTCGCAACTTCTGTTGGATGGCCTTACCGAGCCTGTGGTCAGGGTCACCCCACACAATGTGGTCTCCTACACACTGTACTTAGGCTACTTTGGCCACAGCTGACACTTGGACCGTCCGTGGCAGAAGTGATGCCTTAGTGTCATTACTCTGCGACCGCTGCTGCTAGTCTCTTCCTCTGGTAAAACCACAAAAGGTTATGGTTGGGTCTCCTCACAGGGGCCCCCAGACCCTATCAAAATGAAGTCACTCTAAAGTGCCTCATGGGCAAACTGAAACGGGAAGGGAGCGCAAGGTGGCCTCCGGCCCACTTGTCCTGCTATCCCCTCTCCTGGCTTTAATCCTTGCAAAAGGGTAACCTGAGGTCACCTGACATTCACGAGTCGGCTTCTTCTCTAAGCCTCGCTGTCCTCTCCCTGCCGGAAGTTGTTCACATCTGCACGGTTCACGAATCCTGAATCCGACTCAAGAGACCTGCAACTACACTTAAAGTCTGCGACACCTCTCTGCGGAGGAGAGACGGCTGTGCCCCGCTAGTAGCCTAAGCAGCAGCTGCCTGGTGACCTTGGGGACGGAACCCAGGCTGCTTCCACCTCGTGCAGGACCTCCTTCCAGCGCCGGCGCAGCGCACGGACCTCTGCACATGCGCCCCTCGCGTGGAACCTTACTCGGGTTCCGCGCCCAGGATCGGTCCCCCGTATGGCAAGACAGACGCACCTGTGCAGAGGAACTGACCCTTCCTGGATGTGACCAGCCCTGGGCCGCCGCGTGGCCCCGCCCCTCAGGCACCGCGGGGGCGTGACCTGCGCCTGACGCCATCACGTCGCCCCGCCCCCTCCCCTCTCCCCCCCCCCGCCCTGTCGGCGGGTTTTGTGCGTCACGTTCCGTTCCGCTCCAGTCTCCCAGGAACGCACGGGTGCGCTGAGTAGAGACTCCGTGCTGTACTTCACCTCTTCGCCGGTGACCCTCTGCGGGGTTGATCTGGAGCGCGCTTAACGCCATTTTCTCCTCATCATTCGGAAGGACTGCGCAGGAATCTCTAGGGTGGTTATTTCGTTTGCAGATTCCGGGGCCCACTCCAGAGCGGACCAGCCGGCCCCCAGTGGGCGTTTTCCTCTCGTTCAGCACGCCCAAGGGCTTGCTTGGTAAGCACGCTCGTCACTGAGGTTTGGGAACACGGCCCTGTCGGTCCTCGGAGGCGCGTGGACGCGAGCTCCCCGGCCCACAGCAGCGACCAACTGGATAATCTCTGCTTCTGTCTCACAGGCCTCGGTTCTGTGTCCTGGGACCCGCCCCGCATTTGCCTGCCTGCACGGCGACCTCAAGGCCTGCACGGGGTGTGGGGCGAGGGTCCAGGCTAAGTTGCACACAACGCGACTCCGTGTTGGTTCACAGGCTGAGAGGGTCTCGGTGTTGGGCTAGAGCTGTGACTGCAGCCGGTGTGGACCGAAGCCCTGAGTTCAGGTCAGCCTGATGGGCTGGGATTTAGCGCTCGGAGTGTGGAAGGCTTCCAGGTAGAGGCTTACCCCACCCGCAGCCTCCAGCACTTCGATGCTGAGACCAGCTGGAGGGGTGGGGGACTCTGGCCGAGTCTCTCCCCAGCTCAGTCTAACACAGGAGCCGGTGCTGGCCTCCAGTGGCTGCTTAAATTCAAATGTGCAATTGTTAAATAAATGAAATTCCCTATGCAGTCTCAGCTGCACGGACTATACTGCAAACACTCGGTAACCACACGCAGCTAGCTTCTTATGCTACGCAGACAGGGAACATGTCCAGCCTGGCAGCAAGTCCTACAGGCCAGTGCTGTCCATAGACCCTGAACTCTGCCTGCAGGAGCCCAGCCTGTGTGGCTCTGAGGCGTGTGTGTGCCATGGTGTGAGCTGGTTACTCTCAGAGCAGATGCAGAAGCAGCTCTGCGGAGCTGTCCTTGTGAAAGAAACTGCTTCTGCAAAGGAAACAGCATTAGTGCAGCAGCCACGGCAGGCAAGGTGGCTGCAGATAATGCTGGCCACCTGAGACCCTCTCAGCTCGAGAAGACGGCCTCGGGTCACTATGCCACCCTCCTGTCGCTGACCCCAGCCCCAAGCCCCTCTTCTTTCCCACAGCTCAGGACACCACATAATCTTTCATCTTCTGACCTTCTCTGGCTGCATGATCATCAGTAATTAAGTGTGGGTTTCCGGGGAGAATGTCGGAAGCATGGCCAAGTGTGGGTCTTGCTGGCTTCCTCCCCAGCCCAGCAGCCTCTGGATGGAGGCCACCTCTCTCGAGATTCCAGGCCCCGCTGCTCTTGCAACCCTCCTGCCACACTCCCGCTTTGCCCACCTTTGCATCCGGCAATTTTACACTATTTCCAGTATACTAAAACTATGTGGGGTGGTGATACCAGTGTGGTCCCCACCTAACGGAAGGGGGCCAGAGACAAACAAAACATGCTAATTCAGAGAAAACAAAATGGCAGCAATACACAGGTCTGGGGTGGTCTGGTTGGTGGCAGAGAAGCCCTGCCTGAAGATGGGACATTTCTGCGGCTTCCTGAGCAGGGAGCAGACCCCCACGTGTATATCACGGGGAAGCAACACACAGAAGGCGGCCTCAGATGGTGGTGAGCTTCGGGTCTGAGGGGCATAAATGCCATCCTCAGGTGGGCTAAGAGGGCTGGGAAGGCAGGCAGGCCGAGCGAACTCTTGGTTTAGTTGGGGGTGGCTTCCCAAAGAGAACCGACATGTGTGTATGCAGGTGTATAAGCCAAGACCCGGGCATGGTGTCCCTTGCCCGTAATCTCAGGCATTGCTGTGAGCTATACAGTAAGACCCTGTCTCAAAAGAAAACAACATACTGACAGCAAACTGGACATTTCTGCTTTTCCCCAAAAACGGCCTCCTGGATTTATGGTCCCACGCTCCAAGCCCTGATCACGCATGATTATTCAGAATCAGTCTGGTTCTGTCTCTTTCTCCCCTAGGCCAATGTGACATGCAGCAGAGAAGCAGGAGTAACTTAGCCACTTGCAGGACATGGGAAGGCCACGGCCACGAAGCTCACGCAAGCATGAGATCACAGCACTGAGAACACAGGAGGCTCAGGCGGGCTCGAGCCACTGCAGCAGCATCTGCTCGTGTGTGGGAAGTCGTGGTGCACGCGTGCCTTGCCACCGCGGTGATAGTGGGCGTTACATGCCCAGCTCGACGCGGAAGCGAAAGCGAAAGCACTCCGCACCGAGATCAGCTGAAATGAGCAAGCACCCCAGCCCGGGCCCTGCGCCAAGGCAGTGAAGCCGGCTAGCAGGTGCTCAGGTCTCCGTGAAAGCCTTGCCTCTGAGTGCTGTTAGCACCAACCAGCGCGCGCACAGGTGACGGCCTTTGCAGACAGTAGGATGACCCATTCAGTTCCGCGCAGGTCCCCTGGAGTTAGGGCTCCCCTAGTGCAGCTGGAGAGCACCACAGAGCAGAGCATAAACTCCTGCCTGCCTGACCTATTACTGCTTAAAAACATTTGTTTTCTTCTGAGGTGGTACTTGACTGCTACTTTTACTAAAAGAAAAAAACCCAACTCCATTTGTCCCTACAAATGCCCAACGGCCATAAAAGCAGAACAAAGCTAGACCTTTGGAAGACCTTAGATTTGGAAGCCATCTCCTTTATTAAAACTTTGGAGCCAGGCATGGGGGTACATGCCAGTAATCCCAGCACGCAGGAAGCCGAGGCAAGAGGATCTCTGGATGTTCGAGACCAGCCTAGGACACTCGGGGAGACTCAGTCTCAAAAATCCCAAACAGAAACAAAGACTTTGGGTCAGATACTTGCTCAGGTCTGCAGAGAAGCAAATTAATCACTGGGGAGTGCTGCCTAAAAGTGGGGGCAGTACAGTACAGGTCTCAGTCCTATCTTTGGCCTCACTCCCCCTTTACCACTGAGGACATAAAAGTAAGAAATCTGCAGGGACGTTCAACCACCAGGGGCACCCAGAAAGCTTCAGCCCTTGTCCTAAACCTAGTCACCCTGGTTCCTGCAGCGCCTTCACCCCAGCCAATCTGTAGCAGCCAGCCTCCTCCTCGGCTAAGGGGCGGGTCTGATCTTCATCAGAGCGGGGCCCTTTTAGCTTCTCAAGCTGAGGTTCCTTTTTCATTTGCTACTTTCTAACTCTAACCATCCTGTGCTTCTCACTAGTATCCTAAAATGCTTTTTGGTAAGTGTCTCAAGACCCTGCCCCAGCCCACCTCTTTAGGGAAGCTTTTTCAGATCCTGTCCAGTGACAGATTCGTAACTGTTAATGTTTTGATTGCCCCCAAACAGGCTAAACACCTTTGAACAGTGTTGGCACTGAATTGTGTTCCCTGAGAGATAACTGGAGTTTTAAGCTTATCTAGCACCTGTGATCTTCTTTGGAAATAGAGCTCTGCAGATGTCCCCAAAAGGAAGAGGTCAGGGGTGTTGGCCTAGTCCCCTCGGCCCCTGCCCCACATTGCAGCCAAAGGTTAGGACAAAAGAAAAAAGCAGGTGTATTCCACAACAGACCAGGAGGGGCTGCTCTGGCACTAGGGAGAAGCCCAGCAACTCTGGTACAGACGACGAGGTCTTTATAGGGTCATGAGCATAACAGGTGGGGCCGCTGTGGAAGAAGGCACAAGTCACAATGGGACTTGCCATGGGAGAGTTCAATACAAGAGCTGCGGCGGTCCACTAGGGATGGGGTTTGTGATAAGACCAGCCAAGGAAGGCCATGCAGAACCAGTTTAAACCCACCCAAATGCAAGACTGCTCTCATTTTTCTGGGTCACCTAGAGCGAACTGTGCCCATTAGAGTCACTATAATGCTAAATCCTCTAACCTGAGGTGCATCCCTGGCTGCTGTGTTTTGAACATACCATGTATGAAGAAGCATGATGTGAAACTAGCATGCTAGGAATGCGCCCACCTGACTGCTTTTCGTTATGAACATGCCTATTTTCCTAATGAAACTCACAAGCCTCTTGGTTATTCCGGGTCTCCTTGTGACCGGCAGGGCAAAATGAACTTTTAACGGCTACAATTTTTTTTTCCTTTAGAGACAAGCCACTGCTCCGCACTTCCTCAGGCCGAGGGCGTGGCTGCCACCCTCACCTCTCCTCCGCCCAGCTCATCCTGGCCCGAGGAAGCCAAAATCCAGTTTCTCCTCCACCGGGGAAGGACGGGAGCGAGAAAGGGAGCTGGCAGCAGCAATACGAACCGCCTGTCCTCTCGGAACTAGCTATAAACACGCCTTTCGGCCGGAACCCCCACTGCACGCCTCTGCCCACGCAGCTTCCGGTGGGGCTTACCGGCTCTGCGCGCACCAGGGCCGCGGCCTACAGGCCTGTCCGCCCGGGCGGGCGCCCACAAGCGGTCGACCCCTCGCACTCTGACTGGCCCAGGAGGAAGCCAAGGCGGGACGCAGGTGGACAAAAGGGCGCTCTCCCGCGAGGCCCGCCCCGGGTTCCCGGCTCACCCGCGCTGGGGCGGAGGGCCGCCTGCAGGAGTCCCGCGGGCAGCACGGAGTCCGTAACTACATCGCCTCCCGAGTCCTTGCAGACCCCAGCGGCGACCACATTACTGTCACGCACTCACGACCTTAACTGGATGCCCAGAGGGAAAACAGGTTAAATTTAGCCAAAACATGGAACAGCTAGCAAAGGAAAATACGTCGGCGCGCCACTCACCAGGGCCACTTCCGCTTCCGGCCGCTGCGACGTCACGCAGCGACGGAAGTGCGTCACCAACGGCGTCGGTGTCCGGGCTCTCGAAGCAGGTGGACCATGGCGGAAGTGGGCCGGGAGCTAGTGTGCGACCCCGGCGGGCGGCTCCCTGAAGGTTTCTGGGCCGCGGTGGCAGTGTGGCTGGAGAGGCCGCAGGTGGCCAATAAGCGGCTCTGCGGCGCCCGCCTGGAGGCCCGCCGGAGCGCCACCTTGCCGCGGGCGAGCGCGGGCCCGGAAGGGGAGTGGGGCGCGGCCTTCTGCGGACCCCAGGAGGGGCCCGGGCCTGGCCGGGGTTTTGTCGAGGGGCATCGCGGGCCCAGGCCGGGATTAGAGCCCGAGGAGGGCACAGACCGTCGCAGACGTGAAGAAACTCAGGACCGGCGTCCACAAAAGGACGAGCAGAGCGAAGCAGCCGGAGCGCCCCTGCCGGCCGAGCACCCCGGGCAGCTGCAGGGGGCTGGGGACGAGGGCGACCCCGCCGCGGATCTGGATTCGTTCTGGGACCGTTTTTCCCAAAGTCTTGTCTCCAGCCATCCGGAGATGCTGTCATTCCTCACGTGCCCCGGAGCGGGATCGCAGTCAGGGGCACCGCATGAACTCGACCTTGTCCTAAGAACCGTCATCCCGAAAAAGAGCCCGCATTACTTGGTTACGGCTCCGAGGAGAGAAGTTGTCGTGCAGGGTAAGAACATATTTGATAGTGGACGGGTGCAGTTAGAGTAAAACACATTCATTGAACTTCAGGTTAGTGAAAAAGAACCAAGAAGGCCACTTCCTTTATCATTTTCTGAAGGGGTTGTGAGCTGTGGGTTGTTCCTGAGAGGGACATACGGAAATATACTGTATGTTCTTAGGACGGAGGGTGGGATAGCTGGTCGGAAGGGTGGGTGTCCGGAAGGCTTCAGGGAGACGGTGAAGGACGCCCTGGTTGTTGGATGATAAACAGGACTTGCACAGGTAAAGAGAAACTGGAAGGCCGACGAGGACGTGCGTGGCAGTTGGGTGGCTGGGAGCGTACTGGTTTTCAGGGTCGAGTTTCAGATACTTATTTTGAGCATCACTGCACGTGAGCCTTCAGCCAGTCCCCACCTCAGACTTTGCTCAGCGGCGAAAGTTTTCTGTTACTGCTGCTGTAAGAAACTGCTGGGCAGGCAGGGCAGCCTTCTGTGGGAGGTGGATTTTGATTGTGAATGCCTGGCTTGAGGATTGAAGTCTGTGTTCATCCCTGACTTTGATATTGCTGGGTTTTTATATCGAAAAGAAGCAGTTGATTTTGGAGGCAGAACTTCATTCAGCTAAACCTTAAGTTTTGTGCAGACAGATGTGATGCCATAAGTCAGCTTAGGAATAAGTTGCTGTGCAGGCACCTCGCTGAGAGGGTGGTGCAGTCCCTGAGACAGGCGGGCTCTGCACCAGCCGGGCCCTTGGCTAGGGATGCCCGCCTCTCCTGGTTGAGCACTGTCCGGTGGTTCCTGTGTCAGCAGGTCAAGGTCACCTGGCAGTGTGCAGCTAGCAGAGGCCACCTTCACTCCAGCCCATGTGGGCTCCCTGTTCGCTCAGCTCGGGGGAGGTGTGGCTGCTGAGAGAGGCTGCAGCCCAGCTTCCACCTGGGAAGTCTGAGGGAGGAAGCCTCGGGATACACTGTTACTGTTGTCCCTGTGCTCTGCTGCTGCTGAGACTCCCAGCTCCGCCTGCTGCCATTGTAATACGTAGTCGTGGTGTTTTTCGTTTTTTCTTTTTTCCCCAGATGTCCCCAATGGAACCGTAACTTTTTTGCCTCTGGAAGAAGATGAGGAAGAGAATTTGAAAGTTAAAATGAGCAATGTGTATCAAATTCAGCTCAGTGGCAGCCAAGCAGAATGGTAAGGCCTGAAGGGCAGGTTGCTGGCTCCCTGCTGTGTAGTCTTGGTCCACTGATTTGCAGGAGTGGGTCTTCATTGATGGCTCTGTGCTGGCTTTGGTTGGTGCTGGTCTTGTGTGTATAGGCTGCAGCCTAGCTGGCATCCTGAGTTTGCATGCCACGGGGCCTTGGAATGGGACCCAGCTGTCCTTCACCGGGCCACTGCTCACACTTAGCCACCCTGACTAACTGTGAACTAAACCCTCGAGGCCGTAAGCCAGAACCAACCTTTCCTCCTCGAGACTGACATCATGACGGCAGCAGGCTCACCAAGACATAAATGCCTGTGGAGGAGCGGTCTGAGCAGTACCTCAGGCCTGTATGGTGTTGGGGCTTGCGCGGAGAGTGTGGCATTTGGTTTATTTCTGCTGGTGCTTGTAAAGTTAGTCAGTGGAAGGGTGAATCCGCTCCTTGCTTCCCTACTGATGCTCTCAGTGCCGTGACTGGTTGGTCCCTTCTCGGACGGTCTTGGGTGTCATGACCTTGGCTGCGTAGAGAGCAGAAGGGTGAAGCAGCAGACGGCTTTGGACTTAGGCATCCTGGGTGTCTCCACTAGCAGTGTGGTCCTGGTCCGTCACTGCCTCTGAGGCCCTTGGTCTTCCCACCTTTATGTAAAGGAGGTCCAGTAATGGTAGCCTCTGAGGAGGAGGCCGGGCTGGCCTTCTGAGAGGTCTGTTGCAGGCTCAGAGCCTAGAGTGCATAGTCAGGACAAATAAGCATTGCTCTACATTGCCAGGAGGACCTGTCTGAGGTCCCTAGTGTGTTCACCTGCACCCACACCTGGCTGCATGCTTGGGCCTAAGCTGTCGGTAAGCTCCAAGGCGATTCCTGCGTGAGTGTGGTGAGGTACCCAGGGTGCCTGGCCCTGTGGATGCCCCCAGCCAGCGAGTTTGCCTTGTGAGCTCACGCTCACTGTTCTCTTACAAACCACGAGGGGCTTGACTGCTGCCTGTCCTATGTTGGCGTTCCCAGTATGACCCCGTTGGGCAGTTGTCCCTGCATCCACTGAGGCGTGGGTCATACCTGGAGGCCAGCTGTCCTGTAGTCCCATGGAGCACAGGTGCAGGGCACCAGATGGCTCCTTTTCAGTCAGGCTTGTGTGCTGAGCCTGTGGCAGGTGCTGGTGTACAGTGTGAGCAGGTCTTTAGGAGAGACAGAACGAGGTGCTCTGGCCCCAGCCCATGCTGGTGAGGAAACCCAAATAAACATGGCTCTGATCCAAGGACCGGGGTAAGAACGGCAGTGATATGCCTGATGACTGTCAGGCAGGTAGGGTAGGCAGCAGCGGGGGGACCCTGAGTGGATGGGGAGCAGGCCTGTGGGTCTCTGGGGACAAGGGGAAAGGGCAGCAAGGCCAGGGGAGGAGAGAGCCAGCTCTGTCCACACAGCCTGCCAGCACCCTGGAGGCCTGCTGATGTGCCTTGGAGCGACTCTGCTGGGACTGGATTGTATCGCTCTGGTCTGCTCTGTTGGCAGAAAGCAAGTCCCAGCTCTCGTCAGGTTAGCCAGCCCCTTACACTTGTCCCCAGCCAGTCACAGCCCCTCTTCCCCAACAGCCTTGTCCTTGGGACCCACCTTGAATGTTGCGTTCTTGTAGCCTTCTTTCTTGGGCTCACAAGCTTGAGGCCCTCCCCACCGTGCTGCCCAACTGCAGGCCTAGCGGAAGGTGCTGTTACCTGGGGGGGCCGCCACCCTCTGCGCATGCTCAGGGGTTCTGGCCCTGCCAGGAAGGCAGTGGAGCAGAGTAGGGGTAGGAAGCCGCGCTTCCCGGCTCTGGAGAGGGCTTCGTCCTCTTCTCTGTAGCTGTGCCCGGTGGCTTTAGGGTTTTTGGTAATGTATTTTATAGTAAGTAGCTTCTGCGTTCTTCTTTTGGATAAACAGACAAGTAATTTAAAGTTAAAACTCCAAACCAGCCTGCTTATTCATATTTCTCTTACTTTTAAAGGTTTATATCTGTTTTGATTTTCTGTCCAGAGAAGTGGCACGTGGATGGAGTTGTCTACCCCAGAGTTTCCTGGCTGGGTGAGGCGCTGCTGGGCAGGCTGGCCCGGTGGTGCGTGGTGCCCGGGAAGAGCGGCTTCCAGAGCACCCTCTCGCTCGTCTCCATCGCGAGGTACAGCACGCTGTATCAGGAGCTCAAGGAGAAGTACAGAGGCATGGTGAAGGTGAGGTGAAGGGCCTGGGCGGCTGGCACATCCCAGGCCCGCCCTCGCCGTGGCCTTGGACTCACTGTGGTCGACTGTCCTGTGTGCCAGATGTTTGCATTAAGTAGCTTCTGGGTCCCCTCAACTGGAATTCTTCTCA
>NW_004524582.1:31355773-31357377 GCF_000260255.1 Octodon degus
TATACTTCCAAAAGGAAGTAACTTTCACGATAACCTCGTCTTTAGTGGGGTGCCTGCCGCTGGTGCTGCTCTCCCAGCCTGTGCTGCAGTGGTCTCCACAGGCCTGCGCGCTGCTCAGCACCTTCAAGGAGCTGCAGACATTTGTAGGGCTTTCCTGTGGCTCGCAGTGCCATTGTCGTCTGCGTTGTGTCATGCGCGTCGCAGGAAATGAGTCTCCGCCTTCTGCTTGGCTCTGGCTTCACCCTTCTGCCAGGCGCCCGCTCTGCACGCTCGAGGTTCTAGCAGCAGGCTAGATGCGCCTGTGAGCGCCTAGACCATCCTCTTAGGCCTGGGCTTCACGCCTGCATCGCAGAGCACGGACACGCCCTATTGCACGCATGGCGTGGTCTTTTCTGTGCCTTTATATCTTAGCGTGCGAAATCAGCTATAAGCTTGCGCTTTTGGAAGGAGCTTGCAGTTTTTATTTTGGCGTGTGGCTTGAGTTACGCGTGGGGTGCTTAAGCCTTGTGAAGTAGTGGGAAACAGTAACGGTGTGGTGCACGTTTGCTCTCGAAAACCTTTCAGGTGTGGCCTGAGGTAACTGATCCTGAGAAGTTTGTGTATGAAGACGTGGCTATCGCTACGTACCTGCTGGTAAGAACATATGTAGTGTTCACACTTACGTGGGGTGCATGAAGGTCGCTGCTGGTGGGGGCCACTCGTAGTGAAGGACAGTCCCCAACTCTCCTGTGCCTGTCACCGTCCCCTTGCCCGAGTTGGTTAGGGTGTGCTGGTTTTACTTTGCCACGTGTATGTGCAACTCAGATTTGAGTTGTGCGGCTGCTCTGTAAGGATGCAGGCTGGACTGTGCTTCACAGCGCCTGCGGGGAGCAGAGGAGTGTGTGCCTCAGTCTGTGTCCCAGGCCCGCCCTCGCCGTGGCCTTGAACTCAGTGCCATCGACTGTCTTGTGTGCCAGATGTTTGGACTATGTAATTTCTGTTTTCCCTTCAATTGGAATTTTTCTCGGATGGTTTAGAAATTGTATCTTTGCTTGAAGGATACAGAGGAAGCATGAAGAAGTTATCCTGACCAGAAAGTCATGCCCCCAGATTGCCACTTGAGTGTGGCCTCTTTTTCTCTTTTGTTGGGGTTGGAGTAGGGTGGAGTGGGGTACGGGGAGAAGGGGTGGGGTGGGGCGGTGCTCGGAATGGCTGGGCGTGTGTTCTAATACTCAGCTGCACCTGGCCCTGAACGTGGACTCTCATGAACAGAGTACCTTCAGCACCCTGGTGGCTGGGCCCAGCGTCCCCTCAGTGGAGGCCAGCTCTGCCTGAGTCACCTGCCGGAGGCCCGGGGCCTCCCCTGCAGTGCTGTCTGTCGGCCCAGTGGGGTCCGTGTCTGGGTCTCCCCGGAGCAGGGTGAGTTAGCAGCTGGCTCTGCTGTGCCTTTCCTTGCCTCAGATCCTGTGGGAAGAGGAGCGAGCCGAGAGGGGCATGAGTGCCAGGCAGTCCTTTGTGGACTTGGGGTGCGGGAATGGCCTCCTGGTCCACATCCTGTGCAGTGAAGGGGTGAGTGGCCTCTGAGGTCTTTTCAGAGGGTCGGGACTCCGAGCTGGCCAGGCAGC
>NW_004524582.1:31358422-31362784 GCF_000260255.1 Octodon degus
CATTTGAGACTTTATAGCTTCTGTTGCCTCACATTTTATTTTTTGTTACTGTTTTTGGAGGCAACTTCTGCTTTGTAGGTCAGACTGGCCTTGAACTCACGTGGAGACCAGGCTGGCCTCCACCTCACAGTGACCCTCCTGCCCCAGCCTCCTGAGTGCTGGGATTACAGGCCTGCCCTACTCCTGGCTGCCTTACTTTTTAAAGCTGAGAATAATATTGCAAAAGAAGAAAAGGATCAGAGCAAGGGAAGCTTCTGGCATCTCTGTTTGCTTTATTCATTCTTTGTGCTTTGCTGTTTTATGATTTGTAATTCCTTCTGCATTCCCACATCACAGTGACTTCACCTTGAATTCAGATTTGAAGGCGGTAGACTGGCAGGTGTGCCGAGTGGCCCTGCAGGTACCTGCGTGGCGTATAGATTCTTACGCACGTGGCAGGGTTGGAGTGTGAGGTCAGTGACCAAAGCAGAAGGAACGGTGTCATTGCTGTCAGGGCCTGTGTCCCAGCTCTACACTCCCTTGGGTCAGAGCTCAGACAGTGAGCAGGTACCCTGCTTAGCTCACGAGGAAGGAGAGGGGTAGGCCGCGGCTCTTCTCTGGCCAGCGGAAGCCCTGCCCGAGCACAGAGTTGAGGCAGGCCACCGTGGGGAGCTCTGCTTCCAGTCGCGGGTGTGTCATTCTCCCTGGTCTCAGCGCCAGCGTAGCCTCCTGGAATGCCGTGGGCCCCCACGATACCTCACAGGAGGGTGGTTTAGTCAGCGAGTATCCCGTGTCGGGCTTCCCAGTAAAGCATTTCCTCCCCTGCAGGTGAGGGTTTCCAAATGTAGGCAGCCTAGAAATTCAGAAGTCAGCATGCACCTTCCACAAATCTCTCTTCCTTGAAAATCCTCTTGTGATTGTGAGCGCAAGCGTCACGAAGCTGCCTGTTCTGGCAGCAGCTTGTGGCGGCTGCAGATGGCTTAGCCTGCAGAGCTGTGCATGAAGTAGGAACGGTGACAGGCGTGGGTCAGGTGAGGCCGGTGGCCGTGGGCCCGGGTGGCGGTGGTGTGACTGGCACTTGTGGGAGTGGGAGTTGTGTCTTGAGTAACTAAAGCAACAGAAAGACAAACGGGCACACTTAGACCTAGAGTGAAGGAGAATCATGGTTTATTTTCTCAGCTGTAGATCATATACTTCAAACAGCGTTATGTTCTATTTTTTAACATCTACCTAACTAGAAGATCGTGTGGTTTGTTTAAGAACCAGACTGACTGTAGTTCTTATTTGCCTTGTATCTGTAGAAGGCTGTGGTTGTGAGCAAATGGGCCTCACTCCCTCCTTCCCCTGGGGACCAGTGTGGCTGGGCGTGGCCTCTCCTCCCGCGCTGTGCTCTGGGGAGCCCAGGAGGGGCTTCGGAGGGCAGAGTGCGGAGACGCCTGATCAGCGGGCTTGTTGCAGTCTGGGGTCTACGAAGATAGCAGCTTTGTGAGAGTTGTCCTTTCTTACCGGGGGCGACTGCCTGCGTTTCCCCTCCCTGCAGCCGGCTTCATCCGGGAGATGGCAGGGCCCCGGGCAGCTCCAAGTCAGACTTGCCCGTGTTGTCACCTTCAGACTGGAGCCGCTTGTCCCTTCTGTATTCCGCTGGGTGACAGGTCATGCTTCCCTTCTCTCCTGAAGGTCCTTTGTGTGCTCACGTACAAAGTACAAGTCTAATCGTCAAAGGAGACGAGCACTGAAAGGGCCTTGAGCTTCTCCAGGAGTGGCCCTACACCGTGGCCAGTGGCTTGTGTGACCCTCTTGGTGACCCAGGGGTGAAGCAGGTCCAGCGTGGTGGTGCCACAGACGGGCCTGCCCTGAGGCTCATGAACTCGTCTTGCTTTGTGCTGCTCTCTAAGGAAGTCGCCATCACCCCGAGCGACCAGACCCTCTTCCCTGATGCAGACTGGCTGCTGGGTAACCATTCAGATGAGCTCACGCCCTGGGTCCCTGTGATCGCGGCCAGGTGAGGAGGAGAGGAGACGCCTGGGAAGTGGGGGTCTTGGCTTTCCCCGGGCTGTCCAGCGTGGGGCCACCCTGGAGGTGGGGCGAGTTCAGTGTGCTTCACTGGATGCATGGGTTAAGTTTAAAGGAAATGTCACGTCGGCCCTTGCTGTGGCCACCTGAGTTTCTGTTTCATAACTAGATTTCAGGCTACTTCATAAAACTCAAAGCACAGCTTACAAAAACAGCTGGTGGGAGTATACCTTTCGAAAGTAAGCAGGTTTCTGTGACTGAGAGGCCACACCACGCTGCATCACGCTTGCGGTTCGGCTGGGAAAGCGCAGATGCATTTGCCATACAACGGATGGAGCAGACGTGCTTACGTCGCCCCGCACCCTTGCCACACAGCCCCATGCTGCCCGGCAGCCCGCTCACGCCTGTGTGTGCACTGGTCCTCTCCCAGGTCTTCCTACTGCTGCCGGTTCTTTGTGCTGCCCTGCTGCTTCTTCGACTTTGTCGGCAAGTACCGCCGCAGGCAGAGCCAGAAGACGCAGTACCGCGAGTACCTGGACTTCATCTGGGAGGTGGGCCAGGCCTGCGGCTTCCACGTGGAGGAGGACTGCCTTCGCATCCCGTCCACCAAGCGGGTACGGCGCTGTGCAGGGTGTCTGCTTAGGGCCAGGCACAGAATTGCTTTTGATTCTGTACTGCCGTTCCCTTCCCCGTCGTTGGGCGGGTTGCCAGTGGCTGGGTCTCTGAGCCCCGGTGTTCTCACATCTGGATGGCAGAGCGGGTGTGAGCGTGGCATACTTGGCAGTGCCGCTGGGGCTGAACTCATGCACCAGCTGCTGCTCTGCTCCCGACGCAGAGAAGCTGATGTCAGATAGAGAGGGTGGCGGCAGGGTCGGAGAGTGGCTCTGATACAGACCGACTTTCTTCGATCAGCCACTCCCTAGCTCTGTGGCTCATGCCCAGATGGAGTGCAGAAGATGGCCCCGGCAGCCCTTGGGGACAGAGGAGAGTGGTTCACACACACGGCCACCTTTCTGTACCGGGCATCCTGCAGGTGCCTGGAACCCTCACCGCAGCAGGTTAAAACAGCCCATCCTCTCACAGCCCCTGCTGGCCCCTCTAGAGTCCTCTGTGGTGGTGTACTGCCCCAGAGCAGTAAGAGTGGACACCAGGGACCTGGTCAGAGCATGCAGCCACTGAGCGTGGGTACGTGAACCCCAGCTTGGACACCCTCCTGTGAGAACTGTGAAGGTCTTTGTGCTGAGGTTGGCTGTTCACTTTTGCTGCTAGTTCTTTTAGGGCAGCAGGTATGGCTCAGCAGTAGAGATTGACTCACCTCATGTGCCAGGCTTTGGTTCATGCCTTTTGTTTTTTGGTAACAGATGTTGCTGTAACTTTTACGTAATCTGTACTGCAGGACAGAAGAACTCCAGGAGAACACTGGCTTAGCATGTGAGCCTGCTAAGACACTTGCTCTTGCAAATGCAGGTCTGCCTCATTGGGAAGCACAGGACGTACCCGCCTGCTGCAGAAATCAGCATGGATGAGCAGCGCACTCGGTACATTCGTAGCAGGCAGGGCCTGTCTGGCAGCGACCCCTGCTGTCCTGTACCCCGGGCTGCTGCCTGCAGTGCCAATTGCCTGGATGGCAGCAGAGCCTCAGACACGGGGGCTCAGTGTGACCTCGAGGTCCCCATTCCTCAGCGTGGGGCGCAGATGCAGGCCAGGGGACTCTGGATGCCGGAATTCCACCCTCGAGAAAAGATGGAACACGTGAAGAACTGTGCCACCCTCCCTCGAGAGTTTACCAACCAAGTGGTTTTGCAAGTGGCAAATTTATTGTTAGACGGAAAGAAGTCGAGCACAGGAAGCCCTGAGCAGGGCACCTGGAAGACCTGGAACGGAGGAGGTAGGCCACCCGGCCGGGGCTGCGCCTGTGTCACCAGCAGGCCTCTGGGTCCTTTGCTGTGCTGGAGCCCGGAGGCGGCGTAAGGCCGTGCTGCCTGGGGAGGAGGCTGGGCGGGCTGCTGGGCCAGGGCTGCCCATTTTCAGTGTGCAGCAGTTCTGAGGCCAGAACACGCGCTCCTCAGTGCGGAACGCGCCCTTCTGGAGTGCATGGCTGGAATTTGGAAATTACGTATCTTGATATCCGTGAGATAGCCAAATGCAAGGGTTTGTTTTGATAAAAGGAAACAGTTGCGTCTGATTGTTCTCGTGCACATCTAGTGCCGCTCAAGAGTGCGGGGCTGAAGTCGCTGTCACACTTGCTGGAAAGCTGACTGCAGTGCTTGAAAGCCTTCAGGCCTCCCCAGGAGCCGGGCCTTTTCTGGGACAGATGCTGGAGTTGTGGTTTGGCCGCCAGGGGGCAGTGTGGGGCCGTCCGCAGAGCCA
>NW_004524582.1:31364014-31365886 GCF_000260255.1 Octodon degus
TTTTTTTCTTTTCTTTCTTTTGTTTTTGTTCGAGGAAGGAAAGGTTTATTTAGCTCACAGTTTGTGAAGGTTTCCATCCATACTCAGCTGGCTCCAAGGCAGGGTGGCACAGGGCAGAGGGCAGCAGTTGATGGTGACAGAAGACAGCGAAGAACAAAGGGAGGAGGGAGGACACAGGTTCTGCAAGCAGAAGTGCCCAGTGGTGGAGACTCCCTGGGCAGCTGCAGCCCTGTCAGGCCTCACACCCTGCCCTCCGCCTGCCGCCCTGGCTGCCTGGGCAGCTGCAGTCCCTTGTGGACCAGCAGCAGGCTGTGGCAGTGCCCTGCTGCCCAGGCTGCACGGTGGTTGGAGCTGCACTGCTCCTGAGCTCAGGTGATGCTGCTGTCCCCCAGGGTGAGCTGCAGCTCCGTTAAGCTGCCAGGGCCACTAGCGAGCACGCAAGGGACTGAAGTGCCGGGTGGACTGGGCTTGTGGGCTTCGGAGGGGTTGCCAACTCAGGGTCTGTAACCCTCCCACAGAGAGCCTGCCCTTGGCAGAAGTGGCCCGGCGGCTGGGCAGGGTGACCTTGCAGAGGCTGAAGCACGAGTGTGGAGGCCTGCAGACACTGCTGCGCAACAACCACCAGGCGTTCGAAGGTGCGAAGCGTCCCACGGTTCCCTGTGCCAGCTCTGGGCCCCTTCCTCCTGACTCAGGTCTTCATGTGAGCCCTTCAGGAAAAACTAGAGACCAGGCACCCCAGCCCGTCCCTCGGGGGCCTTGGCCACCCTGCCCTCCTGCACTGTAGCCTGGGTCCGGCCCATGCAGCCTCCAGTCTGGGCCACCAGGGTGCGTCCGCTGACACATCCCCTCCCCCTCCTCTCGGAGCAGGGCAGGAGGCCTTGTCCCCTGTCACCTGAGAACCTGGCTGGGTGGTGGTGGGCCCTCCCCTTGGTTTGGCCACCTGCACAGGAGACTGCTGGAGCCGCATCAGTGTTCAGTCTGACGCCGGTGAAACTGTGCACTACAGTGAGGCTCGGCTCTGGCTGCACCTGTGTCTGAGGTTTCAGGGCTGCTGCCCAGAGCGAGGAGCTGTCCCAGGAGCTGTCCCAGGCAGTCACAGTGTCCCTCCAGCCCCTGGAGCTCTGTGAGGCGCTTTCAGGTGGCAGCGAGGCGGCGAGAGCTGGAGCTTGCCGTGTTGCCCTCTGGTGTACTGTGCTTGCTTCCAGGAGCTCTTTCCCCTCCTCCTTCCCGAGGGTTGGAGCACAAGCCCCCCGGGCTCTCCTGGCCCTCGTGGCACACCGTAGGAGCACGCTCTGCTCTGCTGCCACGTGCAGGGAGGCGCAGCCCGGCTCGGCCAGCACTCAGGAAGCCCAAGCTTGGGCGGTGCTGCTCAGGCTGCAGACGAGGGGCCGCACTTGCAGGGAGGACCAGGGCCGGGCTGGGGGCTGGGGTGCCACTGCCGTGGCCAGGAGGGAGGCACCGCTTGCTGGTCTGGGGCCAGAGCCCAAGTGGGAGAGATGGGTGGCTCTCAGAGGACCTGCCGCAGGCTGGCCCCCAGGTCCTGTGCCCCCCGTACGTGGGTGGCCCTGCGTGGGCTGCATGGCCAGCCATGGGAAGAAGAAGCGGCCCGGGTGCAGGCCCTGCCTCTGTGACGCACACCTCTGCTAGCAGGCTGCACCGAGCCCCTCCCGCCCCAGCCTGTGTGCAGGGTGCTGGGGAACGTGGGCTCCCACTGCCTCTGTGCTGCGGCCAGGCGGCTGGCCAGGTGTCCCTGGGGAGTGAGGGACGCAGGCCTGGCTGGGAGCAGGCAGGTGACAGGAGTGCAGCTGTGCCTCGTCTCCCCACGTGTACACGTAGGCGTGCTGTGTGTACAAGTCCGCAGTGAGGGTGTGC
>NW_004524582.1:31366879-31370255 GCF_000260255.1 Octodon degus
CCCAGGATGTTGGGTGCTCAGAGGGGCTGGCACCGAGCCGCCTTGCACTGTGGGGTGGTGATGGCCGCCATCCTACCTGGGCCCCTGGCTGCTCCCTCTGAGGGCCCCTCTCCCCTCGCTGTCTGTCGAGCACAATGCCAGGCTTAGAAGTCCCCCTGGCTCCTTTTTCTGGAGTCTGCAGGCCAGCGCAGGGTCTCGGCATGGAATCTGGGTCCCAAGTCTGCGTCTGGGGCCAGCTGCCAGCTGTTCTGTGGAGAGGCCACACTGGCCCTGCCCATATGGGGTCCGGAGGGTCTGAGGCTCCCCAGAAACACAAGTCGCGTTCTGGGCTCTGATAATGGCCGTCCAGCTGAGCACATCCAGCAGAGACCTGAGGCTGCCGGCCAGGGTCAGGCTAGGGAAGACCAGCTCGGGTTTATAGGGAGGCACCTCAGGCCTCCGGGCCGTCCCTAGGCTCATGGAGGCAGCTCTCCCTGGCTCCTTCGTTCGGTGGATAAAGATAGGAGCTGACTAGTAGCTGTTTCCCACAAGGGACAGACACAGTGAGGCCTCATCCCTGCACCTTCCTGTGGGGCTGCGTGGCTGCCAGGCAGGTTCCCTTGCATCACACCTTTCCCGTGGCACTATGGACTTCATGGGCTTCGCAACATGAAAGGCTAGAGGGAGGCACAGTGGCTTGGCCTGACACGGTCCTGGTGCCCCGGAGCTGCCTGCCCTGCTCCCTGGGCCCAGCTTCACAGTCAGCTGGCGCTTGGTTCCCTGTGCTGTTGCTCTGTAACTTCCCACCTGTGTACCTGTGGGCTGGTGTCTGCCATGAGGCTCCGCAGGCCCCTCTTGCCCCTCTGTCGCTGTTGCTGCTGTGGGTACCCAGAGGGTCATCTGGTGGTAGATCTGTGAGCCAGGGCACCATATGCTGAGGGTCCCTGCACGCTCCCTCCCTGTTCCCCTTCAATGCTGAGTGGTCCAGACCAGCGCCTGGCCCAGGTGTCCCTGTACAGGCTTTATCCTGGGTCCCTGGTCAGGGACCACAGCCTGCAAACATGGTAGCCCCAGGTCTGCTGGTTCACCTGGAGGGTCAGGGCCGCAACAACCAGCCTGTGCCCCGCTCTCGTATTGGCTGGCTCCAGGCAGGGTCTCCTGGGCCTGCCAGAGGGACTCTTTCCTCCCCTTCTACGGGTGCCTGCTCCCCCAGCCTCCCTGGCCCCTTCTGCTGGTCCCCACCTGAAGTACTCTTGTGGGCCCAGCCTAGGCCCTGGCCCACTGGTGGCATGGATGTTTGGGGTGATCGCTGGGCCTGTGTTCTTTGTTCCACACCTCAGTTCTGGATGGCCGAGTCCACATCCGTGACTGGCGGCGGCAGCTGCAGAGGGAGAAGCACTCAGAGGCCAAGCGGGGACCGAGCTCGGAGGCCTTCAAGACCCGCGCCTGCTGGTTCTTCACGCACCACCCAGACGGCTGCGCACTGCCCTCCGCCAGCTGCCCATTTGCCCATGGGCCTCAGGAGCTGCGACCACCCCAGCCCCCCAGGAAGAAGAGGCAGTCCCCGTGAGCCGCCCTTCACTCCCCAGCTTGCTGACCTCACCCACGCAGGCATCCGAGGCTCGGGACTCCCCCTTCTCTGGGTGGTGACCTCCGGATGTTGGGCGCTGAGGGCTCGGCCCGCTTCCTGAAGGGACCTGGAGCAGAGTGCACTCGGGTGCAGTGCCGTCAGCCTCCCAGGCCCTGCGTAGCTGACCACGGAAGCTTTCTACTGCAGTTGGCCCCGAGCCCCATAGGGCCGGACAGCGATGCGGTGCCTCCTGGGGCTCTGTGGGGTGGTGTGAACTGGGTTGTAAGTGAACTCACCCTGCCTCCTGTGGTCACATCATGGGCCTGTTGGTGTGACTGTCTGTTCACTTTGGGGAAGAAGCCCTGTGCTTTTCCACTTAAAGTCATTTCCACAGTCTTGCCCAAGAGCTCACACTCATTCCACGCCATCCGCTGGCTCTGTGCTGGGCCTCCCTAAGGCCGCATCTGTCCCTGATGAGGGCAGACTCCATGTCAGTGGGCTGAGGAGGATTTGCTTGCTGCAGGTGCTGTGGGCTCCTGGAAGTGCTGCCCCAGCAGGATGGCTCAGGCCAGCACAGAGGGTGTGAGTGTAGGGGAACACAGCTGGAAAACCGGGGAAGCTACCACCCAGGGAGCCTCTCCTGCCTGGCCACTGCTGTGTCCCGGGCCCACCTGGTACTTGGTGGGCCTCGGGTAAGCCAGGAGGACAGAGCTGGGGAGCTGTGGCAGAAAAATGGAGTGGACCTGTTATCTATGAGGTTGTCCCTGTTCAAGGGGAGGGCCTCTCCACGGGGAGCTGCAGTCCTGCAGCCAGACACCTCTGGGTGGTGCCTTTAAACAGCCCCGGTGGAGGAGGGGGTAAGCCCCGAGAGGCTCCAGAGCGACAGGAGATCCCTAGGGAGTACTGGGGAGCTGAGGCCGGAGACCCTGCCTCATGCACATCCCCCCCAGCACTATAGCTGTAGGCTGCCAGCTTCCCCTGGCACACTGCTGTGGGAGATGCAGGGCTGGGGTACACTCTTGCCTGGCATGCTGGAGGCCTGGGCTTCCTCCCCGGCACCACACACGACACCCACCAGGCTGCCCCTTACCAGTGAGGAGCGTTCTGGCTTCCTGAGGCTGCAGATGCCCACGCCCCTCCAATGGGTGGGTTACCCACGCAGCACTGTGCCTAGCTGGCTCCCTGGCCCTGTTCCGGAGCTGCTCCCTGGAGTACTGCACCTGCAGCCACCCCTCTGCCCCTGCTGCCTGGCACCTCAGCTTTGGCCACTGCCCTGATGTCATGCTGCTGAGCTGGGGCAGCCAAGCCTGGTATGTAGGGCAGAGGCAGCGTTCAGGCACATGGGGGGCTGCATGCCACGGGGCTGCGGGAGCCACAGGTAGGTTGTGTGCCTCGGGCCTTCTGCTTGCACGAGCTCCACTTTCACCTGCTTACACGGGTTAGGCAGACCTGATTTTTTACTGAAGTGGATTCGTTCTGGAAGCACAGTGCGCGGGGAGCCAGCACACCTAACGCTGCCTGTGCCTGCACCCAGCCAGCCACGTCGTGTCTGCGAGGAGCTGATTGCACCTGTCCGCGTGAACCCTAGCTTGGCGTGGTCATGTGTGCAGCTCAGAAGCCAGGCTGCGCTGAGCGAGGCTCCGAGTCTTCCCTTTGAAGGGTGGTGACCTAGTCCTGCGCCTGGGCCTCTGGAGGAGACTCACAGAGGAAGCCCAGGCCCTCTGCTGGCTGCCTCTCCAGGCTTGGCTTTCTGGCTCTGCCCATGCCTGTCCTCCAGCCCCCTGGTGGCACCCTCCGGGGAGGCCTCACCGAGCACCCATGTCTACC
>NW_004524582.1:31371900-31403831 GCF_000260255.1 Octodon degus
CACGCGTGTGTGTTGAGTTCTCAAGGGTGTTACTCCGGGAACACCGTCCTCCGCTGTCGGCACTGTTGGAGCGCCCCGAAGGAAGCTGCGTGTGCGCTGGGGGAGCCGCGGCAGCCTGGAGGCCGCGGGCGCTCTGGGTTCCCTTGCCTCTGGCCTTGGAGTCTGTGTCCTGCAGATTCTGCCCTGTCAGTCACCCCGAGGTAGGAAAGCAGGGGAGGGTGCTGCAGCTCAGCCTGCCGCAACGGGTGGCGTCTACCACGGAACTAGCCACTGCCTCTGGCCCACAGCAGGCCTCAGGGAACTTGGCTCAGCAGCCCCTGTTCTCGTGGGTGGCCAGGAAGGGCTCACACTCATTTCTGCAGGTGGCCCAGTGCTTCCCTCTGGGAACTGCCTGGGGTTTCAGAAGTTATCCTGAAGGGCTTTTTTCCTTCTAGAAAAATCCAAGGGCCAGGACCTGAGATGGGACCATGGTATGTGGCTTTCATCTCTGATGAGTGTGAGAGGATTCCAGATCCAGGGCGTGGCACAGTTGGCTGTCCAGCTTCCTCCCCGGAGGCTGCCTGGCTTCCTGGGGCACAGAATCACCTAGAAGTACAGCAGACTGCCACCGCCCACACTGCCGTGGGGGCTCCCAGTCACTCCAGGGCCCAGAGCAGGTCTCCCTGCTGTGGCTGTGGCGATAACCTCAGACTTGCTGGGGACATCCAAGGGGTGACGCTGGTAGCCACCAGATCACCTCTGAAGGCTGACCCCGGCCTGCAGGGAAGCAAAAACCTGGAGTGAGGGGCCCATTTTGGGGCCCTCCCTTGAGCAGTGAGCCCAGAGGGTCACCTCTCCAAGCTCTGCTTCCTGCCACCACAGTGCCAGAGGAGAGAGTAGGTCCTCCCAGGAGGCTGGGAGCCGGGGGGAGAGCTGTGAGGTGCAGACAGGAAGGCCTGCTCACAAGACTCCAGCGGGCCGTGCATCAAAGGCAGAGCAGTGTGGCGACTGGCTTGGCCCAAGTGACAGTTCAGCTGTGACAGCCCCTTCTCCTGGTGCTGATGGCGGGGCCAGCACCGGCCCTGGGGAAGGTGGCTCTTCTGGCCAGAGTCGACAGAGCAGCTGAGTGTCCTTAGGTGCAAGGACCCTGGGTCCCAGTTTACATGCACCCCAAGTCACATCCAGGGCGCCGAGATCTACATGTGGACAGTAAAGCGGTGACCCAGCACGAAGCAGCAGAGTCCTCATGATGAGGGACATGGAGTCCTCACTGGAACCCGCGCCTCTAATCAGCAAGGTTGGGATTGGTGATTGGACTTGAGCAGAATTCAGATCAGCTGCCAGTGGTTCCCTGAACCGGAAGAACTGGCAAAGCAGGGAGCAGAGGTTGCTGCAGTGTGGGTACCCGGCACAGGCTAGACCAGATGAAGAGCCCGAGTCAGTGGGAAGAAAGCAGATGAACTTTGGGGGGGAGGAGGGGGAGGAGGCTTAAAGGTGCTCCATGAAAGAACATTCAAATGGCCAGCGCACACGAGCAGTAGCCAGGGAACAGCAGGTGGAGGCTCCAGTGTGAGGTCGCCTCCCCCTCCAGCACCGAGGCCCACCAGGCTCGACGACTACGAGGTCCCGAGTGGCTACAACCCCTGCATGCTGCTGGGAGGGACAGAAATGGGCTCAAGCTGGTCAGATTGAACCACCTGGTGTGGACCAAACCTGTGCACCAGCAACAGCAGCTCTGCGCTCTTGGGACAGCTTCCTGGGACAGCACAACTGCTTAGCACTGTGGCTGGTCATGGCAGTGTCCCCACGCAGTTTCCTGAGGAGCTCCGATGCTGCTTTAAGCTTGGCAGGAAGGTGGGGGAGGGTGGATGGGGCTCTACAGGGGTGTCCCGGGGACACCGGGAGAACGTGTGGAGCTCCAGATGCACCCTAACTCCAGTCCACAGTGGGGCGACCCAGTGGGCAGCATGGTGTCTAGTCCTCCCCAGAACCCTCACGAGTGATAGAGGAGCCTGCAGGCGCTGCCTGAGGAACAAGCAATTGCCCAGGTTCCCTCCCTGCTGCAGTGCCTTTCTCAACACTTGGAAAACATGCCTATCCAACGGTGACCCTGGCCTGGTGACTCCAGACCCCTGTGTGGATCTCTGCTGCCTGTCGCCAGGGCAGGGTGTGGCTCCCGTGGGCTTGGGGTGTTGGCTTTCTAGTCCTGGCCACTCCCAGAGCGTCACTGCCCTTGATGCCCAGGAACCCCCTGGGTCGCACCCCCTCCCGGCCTGTAAGCCCCCCCAGTGAGGTCAGGGCAGGGACGCACTTGGCAAAGGAGGGGGGCAGGGGAAGGCATAGTGAGCAGGCTTTGGGGGCGGACACCTCTGTGGACCAGCCCTTTTACCCCCTCCTGAGAAACCTGGCTGGGCAGTCCTGTGTCAACCTGTGTGAGCAGATGCCCCTTTGGGGAGGAGGTGGGCAGAGCCAGCTGTGGGGAGTCCTGGGCTAGTCAACAGGGCTATGTACCCTGGGGCTCTTGGGCACAGTGACAACACAAGCAGCCCCCAACTTTCCCCAGGGACCCCCCACGAGCCCTCCAGCCTGGGCCCCGATGCCGAGTCTAGCCTGCGAGGCCAGGCCCCAGCCAGTGCACGAGACTCTGTGGCGTCCCCATGGCTGCTGGGCTGCTCTGTGGGCGGCCACGTCAGCACCAGGCGCACAGCCAGGACTCCTGGCGAGTGCGGCAGGAGCGGCTTGTGCTCACAGCCAGAAGAAAGATGCCTTCCAAGAACAGAGTCGAGTCTCTGCCGGGAAGGGAGGAAGGCGCCTTCTCCAGCAGCTCACAAAGGTGGTGGTGACCAGCCCATCCGCACCTGGGAGAGCACGCAGTGAAGGGGCCCAGACTCGGAGCCACGCAGCAGGCCCTGCAGTGATGTCCCCAGACCTGGGCATTCGCTATGCAACCCAGAAGTGTTCAGCAGGATGGCTGGAAGGCCTGGCTCTGCTGCTGCGGTGTGGCACCCGGTGGCTGGCCTCGCCGCTCCAGCGTGGCCTCGGGCCCCAGACTGCACCCCAGCTCTCGGTCAGACAGTCTGAGCCCACAGGGCTGCTGTGGGTCTGGCTGCCATTCCCTCCGGTTCTTTCCAACAGCAGCAGCCTGCGTGAGGGGCGGCACCGAGTTACCATCTGGTGCCACTTCACTTGCCCTCAACCCATTCTGCCCAGGGCTTCTTGCAGTGGCCACAGCCTCCAGCTCACCTGTTGGCCCCGAGGGACCGTGAGGGCTTGGGGCGCACATGCGGCCGGGCCCCAGCTGGAGTGACGGTGCCCCTACAAGCTGCAGCTGCTTCTCAGGTCATGTGTCCACCTGTCCGGGTGTGCAGTGTGTCAGGTGTGTGCCGCCCGTGTCTGCCCCGGTGACTGTCACTGGGAAGCCGGGTTGCTGCACATCCAACCTTGGCTTCTAAATCGGGGCCTGCTTGCTTTTTTATCTTCCTTTCTTTTAAATCTAACCTTTAAATTTTTTCAAAATCTAGCCTTTAAAAAGATTTTTTTTTTTAATTTGTTGTCTTTTTGAGACAAGGTCTCGCTGTGCAGTTCAGGCTGGCCTTGTGCTCACTTTGTAGCCCAGGCTGGTCTCAAACTCACAGTGATCCTCTTGCCTCAGCCTCCAGAGTGCTGGGATTACAGGCATGCACCACCATGCCTGGCTATAATATTAAAAAAATAAGCCAAGTATGTTGGCACACATGGGACAAAACCTGCAGGATTACAGGTTTAGCTGCCCAGGTAATGTTGGTCCAGTGAGGAAGCAGGTCGGTAGCAAAGGTGCATGTGAAAAACCTGGACCTTCTCAGGAAGAAAGGAACCAGGGGTGCCGCTGCGCCCCATGGGCGACTGGTGTTAATGGTAGTTTGTTGCTTGGGGGAGCACACGAGCCTGGTCATTTGGGCACTGTCCTGTTGGGCTCCCATCCTCCCCTCTGACTCCCCGAGGTTCCAGCCCGGCCCGACAGCCTCAACTATTTCTTCCTAGCTTAGCTGTCTACAGTCCATCAACCCAGGCCGTGAGGCTGTTCCTGTCTGACCCCAGCTCCCATCCCCAGTGAGGCCCTGACCAGCGAGGGAGCTGGCAGAAAGACTCAGCCATTGCGCTGGCTACAGGCACCACAGCTATGGCAGTGACCATCTGCGAGGCCACTGTGTGGTCCAGGAAGCTTGTCCAGTGGGTTGAGTCAGCGTCTGCACTGATTTGGAGATGTGTGGTACTGCCCTTGTACTGTCTTTGAAGATGAGGAAGGTAAACAGAAGTTTAGGACTTGACCCGTGGTCGCACAGCTGTAGGCAGGATTTCAGCTTGCTGGCTGGTTTGTTGACTGAGTTGCTGTGTGTTTTATACTGTGGACTGGGGCAGCAGAGACGCTGTGGGAACCCCAGGAGACCAACCCCAGCCTCCCTAGGATCTATCAGCATACTGCAGGGTATTGAGGGATGAATAGGAGTTGGCCAGGAGGAGTGGGGAAAGGAGGACATCAAAGTTCCTGGCCAGGTAGCTGCCATGGCTTCCCCTCTTCAGTGTGGCGAGCAGGTGTGTGGACGGCTAGGCCACAAAATTACGGATCTCTGGACAGTGACAGTGTCAGTGCTCACATCAGACACGAGGAGCCAGTTCTGAGTGGATCCAAGCCCCAAACATGAACACAGAAGTCGAGGGGTTTGGAAGATAAGCAGGATATGGTTCTGGCAACCTTGGGTTGGGGGTTCAGAGGGGAAGGACGCATCGCTATACCATCTATACCAAGGGCGAGATCTGCCTAGGCCCAGCGCAGACACCGATGGAAAGCCTACCCCAGGGCCGCAGGGGCCATGGCTTCCGGCCTATGGGCCCAGGAGGGGCCCAGACCTCAGAGCATTGGGAGGCGTCGATGGGACACTGTGCCGCCCCAGCCCGGGCTCCTGGTGTCGCCCAGTGTGCACTGGGCAGAGGAGCAGGCATGGCTGGGCCGTTTTACGCCTTTTCTTTGTCAGCTGCCCACGTCTATGCATCTTGTGCATCGGCTCTTGCTGACAGGATGACAGGGTTAAGAGCGCAGGCTACGGCGCGTCCGATGCGCTGCTCTGACTGGCCTGCTGATGTGCGTCCTGCCAGCAGCTTGGTTTGTCACCTGAGGCAGCGGTGCTAGGAAACGCCAGTGCCGGGGAAAGTGACGTCAGGCTGTTCCCAGCAGACGCTGATACGGTGCTGTGGAACAGGTCTTTTATAAAGTCTCGTTTATATCTAGATAGTGTGCATGCCTATTGATAAATCATGGGTCTCCACCAGGCAATAAGCGCGAGGCCAGATTTCACTGTGACACACTGGCCTGGTCCTCTTCTACACGCTAGAAGAAACGTCCAGTCCGACAGCCCAACTGGGTAACCGGCAGAAAAACCTCCACCTGTTTGTTACCCCTACTGGTGTGCCCCAAGACTCTGCGCTCTCTGCTAGTGAGTTAGAAACCCAGATGAACTTTAGAACTCCTTGGTTAGCGCAGGGCCTGACCACTAAGCCGCCCTTCCCTCAGGAGGGCACTGAGGCGGCTTACAGCTGCGTGCCTGTCACAGACAGCTGGCAGAGAAGCATTTGCACTTGTGCCTTGCAGATGCTAACTAGGGGTTCAAAGGGGGTTTATCCAGCCGGCCTCCTCCTTCTTGTGCATGGACAAGACTGATGGATGTCCCTTTCCTAAGGTGTAGAGCGTGCTTGCTAGGTGATGGCAGAAGTTTAAACTGTGAGCTCCAGAGTCCTACAAATCCTAGAATGGGCGTTGAGCACGGCGCAGCCTCGTCTTGCTGCTAAGGCAAGTTGCCTGGGTGATCAGGCAGGTAACGCGCACCTCTGGGGGCTTCACCCCAGAGCGAGGGGCAGGATCTCTCCGAGCTATTTCCTTGGCTGTCTAACTCTACACGTGATCGCTCTGCGGGCTGAAAGGTGCTGCTGCCTTCGGTCTGTCCCCTCACTGCCTCAGAGCTGGAAAGCAGCGGCGCCTGGTTCCTGGTTTGCCAGCAGTGCTTCCTTCTTCAAAACATGACTGCTACAGGTAGAATCAATTGTAGCCTCGCTTTTACTCCCTGGAATTAAGAGCTTCTGAGGAAGCTTGGGTCTTAGCTGCTGAGGGTGGCTAGTCCAACCATGACCTATCTTCTGTCCTCAGGTGTCCCCATGGGGACACGAGCATTCAGAAATCAAGTGTGAATTAAAGGGGTGCCAGTTCACTCTCCTGTGTTTCAGGTGGGAAACTCAATGTCTGTGTCGCTTGCTCCTTTGAAATGTATTTTTTTAAAAAAATTTTAAATTTATTTTATTGATACAAGGCCTTGCTACCCAGTTCAGACTCGTAGTGATCCTTCTGTCTCAGCCTCCCCAGTACTAGGATTACAGGTGTGCACCACCACGCCAGGTTTCAGTGGCCAGCTTGGCACACCCAGGGTTTGGGGCTGGCATGGCATGCGGGAGTGGGGGTCAAAATCAGGACCTTGTGCTTGCCAGGCAGGTGTTTAGACCACCGAGCTGTCTCGCAGCCCTGAAATGTATTCTTAAATACTGGGAAGTGTTTGATCCTCACGTATTGAGAAAGAGTGGTTTGATGTTTTTCTGCACTTGCACGTGGCCTGCCTACCTGCTAGAGGTAAAAGAGAAGAGGGAAATATTGACTGCGAAGTATCTCCCAACTAGAATTATACTGTGAGAGAGAGGAGAGATGGTCGGAATTAACTTACGTTGAGTCTCTCTGCATTAAGAGAATCCTTACTTGTGTTCACAATGTAAATGTAAACCACAAGAAAAGCAGACCTGCCTGGCCTGAAGCCACAATCAGACCCACAGCTGCTAAGCCTGAGGCTGCCCATTTTGCCTTTGGCATCTCAGGGACTGGGTTTCCAAGGCAACCTTGATCAAAGCCTCATCCACTGTTCCCCAGCCCAAGATTCTGCCCACTTTCCCCTTAGAATCTGAGAGTCTAAGGGTGAGGCCTCTAAGCCAGTCAAAATTAAAACCTCCACTGGCTACATCCACCCCTAGCTGATCTCGTTCAAGCCCCTCGAGGACAGTGCCCCTCACAATAAGTAAATCCCGAATTTGGACAATCTCCTGTCCTTTTTTCTCGGCAACCTCAAGCAAATCCAAGAAGATCTGGGCAAGTCTTTAGACAACCCTGAGAAGTACTGTGAGGTGTTTAGGGGACTTACCCAGAGCTATGAACTAGCCCAGAAAGATGTATCATTATTGACTTTTTTTTTTTTTTTTTGTATTTAGGACAGGGTCTACAGAGTCTCATGGTGTAGATCGGACTCGTAGTGATCCTCCAATTTACAGCCTCTCAAGAGCTGGGATTACAGGCCTGCGCCACCACGCCAGTGTCAGTCGCTGTCTCAGCACATCCCGGGGTAGGGCTGGCACGGCAGGCCCATGGATCAAACTCCTGGCCCCCGCACTAAACAGGCGCTTTAATCCGCTGAGCTATTTGGCCAGCCCTCAATACTGACTTCTAATAAGAGACACACGGCGTTTATAAGCTGCCATTACACTTAGAGATGACTATCACATCGCTAACTTTAAAATGCCAGAAGACAGGCAGCCGGGGGCAGGTGGGCCCCACTGCGGCCCGAGCAGTTGCCAGGCGAGGCCCCTCCTGGCCTACCAGCCGGACGGTGGATTGGACTAGCGGGCGTGTTCCGGCTCAGACTCCTGAAGGCCTAAGAAGGAACTAAGGCCTCCAATTATCCTAAATTGTCGACTGCTCAGCAGAGAACAGTAAGAGCCCCTCTGCCGCCTTATGCTCTTTATAGGAGGATGAACTAAGCATGCATCTTGGGCTCCTGTTCAGAGAAGGACGGGTTGTTCCTGAAGATCAGTATATTACCCAGTCCGCCTCAGAGATTAAGAGAAAAGCTACAAAAGATGGCTTTTGCTCCACTTAGCTCACTTGCTACTTCAGTGAAAATCAGCTGCTCTGTATTTTGTCATCAAGACCAGGAAGAGGCCAGAGGAAGGACAAAGAGCCTGAGAGACAGTGGCGGTCCTGGCCGCAGCCTTAAAAGACATAAATCCTCGGTCGGCTTCTCGGGGCCCCAAAAGAACGGGAAGTCTGAACTGACCTGTGGCCACTTTGGAGAGCCAGGCCACCCTAAAAGAGAAAGAGTGAAATAAGAGGCGCCTCCTGTCATGATTTCAGAGATGGAAGTGAGACCAGCCCCTGAGGCAAAGGCCCCGTGTCAGGCCAGTGTCACCAGCTGGCCCAGTAAGACCGAGGGGCCCCGCGCAGGCTGCCTTCCCCCTGTCTGGGCCGTTATCTCTACAGAGAAGCCCCAGGTGACATGACGGGAAGAAAGCAGCCTGTAGCTGGACACTGGCGCATGTCCCTCAGTCCCTCCGTCTGTGGCACCTTGGAGGAAGGAGCCACCGGCGAGGCCAGGAGGGAACCACTTTCTCACACCCCTAGGATGGCCTTCTCTCTACTCACCCCCCTACTTTTGTTTGTGGTACCAGGGATCAAACTCAGGATCTTGCACTTGCCAGGCAGGCGCTTGTGCCGCTGAGTTATATCCCCGGCCCTACTCATTCCTTTTAGTTATGCCTGAGAGCCCAGTCTCTCCCTCCTGGGGAGAGAGATTTTTTCTTGTTTGAATATGATAATACACACACCTGCTCCCCTTTGTAGACAGAAACAGACCCCGAAGTGTGGGCGACAGAAGGCGAGACGGCAGAGCGGTAAGCGCCGCTTCAGTGCTGGTGCAGACAGCCTGCTGTTTTCCTTCCCTGGAGACAGTGCCCTGGAAGGCCTGGTGTTAGGCGAGGACTACTGCCCACAATGGACCACCGAAGGGCCAAACGTCTCCTTAACGCCCACAACGGCCCCCGCCGCACTCCACCTCCACCTTGGCGGGTCCTGGGGCTCAGCCGCACCACAGGGGAGAGACGAGGCGGTGCTGCCACTGCCCGGGGCCCGAGCCTCTGCGCTCTCCTTTCTCCATCCCAGAAGATGCTGATGGGCTTTCGGTGTTAGATTTACAAGGTGCCTTCTTGTGTGTACCTTCACATAGAGATTTCCAATTTCTTTTTGCCTTTGAAAGTCCTCGCAAGCGGGCCTCTCTGCTGATTTGACGGTGCTCCCCAGGGCTCGGCGCCAGTCCTCGTCTTCTTGGACGAGGGCTTTCCCACAACCTGACGTGTTTCTAGTTTTCCCGAGTCCCAGTCCTGCAGCATGAGGATCGTACACTGCTGTGTCCTCCCTCAGAAGAGCCCTCTGGCCGGGCCCCCGTGCTCTGCTGAATTTTCTAGCGGACAGAGGTTACACAGTCTCTCGGTCTAACGTACAACTTTGCAAACTTGTAAAATACTTGGCCTTTATATCTGAGCGGTCCCAAAGGCTATGAGAAGAGGGAATTAAACCAATATGTCCCTTCCTGCACCCAAGACCCCCCCCCAAAATAAAAGGATTCGTAGGAATTGCAGTCTTTTGTCAGCAGGTATGGTGAGGTTGCAAAACTCGTCTACCAGCTTAAAAATAAAGCTCACAATATGGGCAGATGCTTTAATCTGGGAAGCTGAGTCCCAGACTACACCCCAGAAGTTTAGACGAGTGCCTCTACGTGCCCCAGCGCCGAGCCGACCAACAGAACGCCAGCACAGGCTGTTTGTTGGTGAGAGGCAGGGCACAGCCTTAGGAGGGCCCAGGCAGGGACCAGGATTGGCGACCTGAGCAACATCCTGCAGGTATCTGAGTCAGGAATTGGACATGGTGGTGAGGGGATGGCCTGCGGGCCTCGGAGCGGCAGCCTCTGCAGCTCTCTGGTGCCGCACGCGTCCAAGGAAGTTAGGCAGAGGTCTCATCATGCAGAGCCCTCGCCGCGGCAGGGCCTGCTTCCTCCCAAGGGAGCCTGTGGCCCTCAGACACCTGCCTTCTTAAACACCAGGCTCTGCTTCCAGGACCAGCCACTCTCCTACAGACGCACTCCCCCTCACGGCCCGCCACCTTTCAACCAAAGGAGGAAACAGGCTGAAAGGCATGACTGGGAACAGGCACTGCGCCACACAGACGGCCCGAGAAGACTGCAGACACGCCCTCCTAGCCTGACTTGGCCCTCTCCCTTGATGGTAGTGCCTCCATAAATGGGACAAGAAAAGCAGGGGTACAGTAGTGACTCTACATCAGACACTCGAAAGCTCTCCCTCGGCCCGAGGACTAGCGCCCAGCTAGCAAACTCGGGGCTCTGCCCAGGGCCTTACAACTCAGCAAAGAGCAAAACGCTAATATTTATACTGATTCGAGCTGTGCTTTCCTCGTGTTACGTGCCGGGCAGCCATATGGAGAGAAAGAAATGATCTGACAGCCAATAAATCTCCCACTGGGTATCGCAGCGAGATGGACGAACTTTACCACCTGCCTGTTTGCCCTCCTAGGTGGCGGAAACCCGCTGTAGAGGACAACATGACAGGATTGACAGAGAATCTCAAGATGACCTTCCGGCTGCTGCTCGGCCGCCTTCTGATGCCCCTGGCCGGGAAGGGCCGCATGGCCAGACTCCACCACATCTTCTCAGTCAGAAACGGAACGCATGGGCGTCACCAGGACGGTGATAGCCAGACGATGGCAAGTGGCTCCTTCCTGGCGTGGCCAGTGGAAAGTGACTTCCGATGGGAGCTCTGTCAAAACAAAGAGCAGTCCTCTTGGTGGGGCCGGGGTCATCCCAGGCACACGGAGACATGGCTGATGCCTGGGAAGACCAGCAGCTCAGTCTCGCTCATGCCAAAGAGTAAGGGGCTCCAACACCTGACCATCTGGGCAGATTCTTTCTTTCTCTCTCTTTTCTTTCTTTCTTTCTTTCTTTCTTTTTTTTTTTGTCTTTTTTGATACAGGGTCTCACTATGCAGTTCAGCCTGGCCTTGAGCTCATGTTGTAGCCCAGGCTGGTCTCGAGCTTGCAACAATCCTCCTGCTTTGGCCCCTGAGTGCTGGGACTGCAGGTGTGTGCCACCACACCTGGCACGGGCAGATACTTTCACAAACTGGGTTGAGGCTTTTTCCTCATAGAACAGAAAAGACACAAGAGATAGTAAAGGTTTTGCTCTCAGAAATCATCCCCAGATTGACTTCCTAAGAGCTTACCGAGGAATAATAGACCATCTTTTTTTTTTTTTTTTTGTAGCGGAACCAGGGATTGAACTCAGGTCCTTGCACTTGCCAGGGAAGCACCTATTCCACTGAACCATCTCCCTGGCGGCCCCGTTATGACCATCTTTTGAAGTGTGAGCATGCGTGTGTGCACACATGCACGTGTATATCCTGGTTCTCCAGGGAATTGTTCCCAGCTTTTGTCTTCTGCCAGATTTGGGGGTTTCTAGCCCTTCTTTCTCTGAAGTCGTTTGCCGTGCTGGCCGCCTCCTCCCTCTGCTCTGTGGGGCCCACGCCCCACTGGGCCGGGGCAGAGTCTAGGCTGCATGGCATGCTGGGAGCGCTCACCCCGCGCCGCAGCACCCAGCACTGTCTGCTTCAGTGGAGCCAGCCCTGCATGTCAGTGAATAGGGGTGAGGATCAAGGCAAGAGGCTGCACCTCCCAGGACAGCACGAGATGGCAGTCTCCTGCACGCACAGAGGTCGGGCTGTCCCTGGCTCCAGCAGTGGAGGCCCACAAGTGTAATTAAGAGCTAAGCCCCATCGGTACTACCAAAAGGATAAAGCACCTACAGAGGAATGTAAGCAAAGAAGAGCAGACTCGTATGCTGAGAACTTGTGTGCTGAGACACAGTTGAAGGGACTGAAACAAGACCTGAGTAAACGTGAAGCTACCCCCTGATGGGGCTTAGGTGGCTACTCTGCCTAGACGCCCGGAGCCCCATCTGCTCTACAGATATGGGCGCTGCCTTCCAAGCCCAACTGCCTGCTCTGCAGAAATGGGGACACGAATCTTCAAATCCCTGTGGAACGGCAGGGAAATCTGAGTAGCTTAATGTTCAAGAACAACAAAGCTGGAGGGTGCATGTGGCGTGGCCCTGTGCTTCCCACAAAGCTGCGGCCACCCAGACAGCATCAGAATGGCACAGAATGAAAGGCATGGTGCAGCTGTGGTTCTTAAGATCCTCTTTTAAACAAGTGGAGGCGGAACAGCAGGCCCCCCAATGGGAAGAGTGCATTTGGACCCCTACCTCATGCTGTAAGTAAAATTAATTCAAACACCTAAATGTAAGAAACAAAGCCATAAAATTTGTAAAAGGAAACATAGCTGTAAATCTTCGTGACTTTAGGTTATCAACAGTTTCTCAGATTTGAAACCAGAAGCATGAAGAATAGAAGAAGTAGATAATTGGGCTGTACCCAAGCTGAAGATCTCACTGCAGAAGACATTCTCAGAAGAGTGAAGCGATAGCACACAGTATGAAGTAAAATGTTTGCATATCATGTTTGACCAGATCTAGTGTCCAGAATGTACAGATAACTCTCACAGCTCACAAATAAGACACACGAATTTAAAACGAAGGAACTGCCATGCTGGTGTAGCAGGCGAGAGCCCGTGAGCCGGTGGTAAAAGAACATACCAATAGTCAAGGAATCTAGAATGTGAAGTTTGTGTGCCCTCGGGGCAGGTTGAGACTGTTGTGTTTGCCTTCAATGCTGGTGAGGGGCTGGGGCACAGCCAGCAGTCGGGTCGGGAGGCTCTCCTGCCCTTGGCTCAGGTCCAGGACAGCGGGCATTGTTCGCACACCAATGCGAGATTTGGCCCCCCGGCTCCAGCACCCGTGGTGCTGTTAGAAACGGTCCCACCAGGTAAAATTAGTGAACAAATATGAGAAGATTGGCTAAGGTAAGTTCAAGGGGATCACAGTCAAGCGTGTGTGCCTGCACTTGGCAGGGACCCCAGACCCTCTCTGGGAACGTGGAGACTGGTGTTCAGAGCCAGCGGCTGAGTTGTCCAGTCAGGCACGCGAGTCCTTGCATGGCACTTGCCAGCGGGAGCTTGCGATCTCCCGTGGACGCGGGATTGGTGGGGTAACTGTGGTTCCCCACGGGCACGGCCCTTGTCCAGGGATGGTCCTCAGGTATTCACTACAATTTATTATTGGGGTGCAGATGAAAACCCCAAGGAGTTAGCACTCTGTCCCCGCAAGATGGCTCCAGGCAGAAGCAGAGAATAAAAGCGGCAGGAGGCGGAGAGGGGAGACCACACGAGCACTAACAGTGGGTACTTAAAATGACAGCCTCTGTGAAAAAGAACTGGACGGTTACCCCCAAAAGTTAAAAATGGGGCTGCCATATGAGCCAGAAACCCACATGTACGCACATGGTTGAAGGCGCACGCCCACCGAGACAGCTGCACGTGGTGGTCACAGCCAGTCATTGCAGCCACACAGCAGGGAGAAGCCCAGGACCCAGCAGGGACAGTGGGCTCTGGAGGACAGGTGGACACACACAAGGGACCTGCCCAGCTGTGGAGAGGAGGTCTGCCCACGGCGGCACTGCAGAGGGACCTCGGAGAGGATGGCCGCAAGGAGCCAGCCACCAAGGGCTGCACGTTCCCTGACCCATTTCTATGGAAGCCCGAAGGGGCAGAGCCAAAGGGACAGACACCTGTGAGGGGCCCCAGGGAATGTGGACAAGGATTGGGGTGTGGCCACGACGCACAGGGCGATGGAGGCAACCTAGAACGACTGGTGACAGCAGCACCGCACTGTGGATCTGCTGAATGCCACTAATATGACCACTGAATTATTCAGATAGGACTTTGTTGGTGAATTGTGTCTCAATAAAAACACAATTCAACAAAACAACATAGCTGGGGAGATGGCTCAGTAGAATAAGCACTTGCCTGGCAAACACAAGGACCTGAGTTCAATCCCCAGTTCTACAAAAAAGAAAAAAAATTCTGAAACAAAACAAAGCAAAACCACACAACCTCCCTGTGGTAGATTGCCAAGTGGAATCAACTTGTGACACCCATCTGAACTGAACCAGCGTGGTACCGGTGTGGGAGGCCAGCTGAGGATCGTTGCCAGCAGCATGAGGCAGGCCTGGAGGGGAGGAAGAGAGGGCGTGGGAGCTGTTGGAGCTGTTGGCTTTCCTGGGGCAGCTGCTGGTTCTCTTGGAGGACCTGGTCATGATAGCTTTCCTGATGACTCAGCTGTGCTCACCGTCCAAGGGGCTCGGGACCTCGGTGGCACTGAGAATGGCCGTGGCTCTGGCTTTCAGCATCACTTCCCGGCTCTGGAGGGGCAGACTGGACTGCTCAGTCTCCTGGAGCAGCTTGTCTGCTGGCTTTCCTGGTGGGAGTGCGACTGTTGTCGTCACCAGAGTTGCTCAGGACCTCGTGGCTGAGGGTGGTGCCTTTCAGGGCGGCGCTGGTCCTTACATTGAGCACCCCTTCCTGGCTCTGGAGAGGAAGGTGATGTACTGTTCAGTCTCCTGGAGAAGCTTGTTATGCTGGCTTTTCTAATACAGACTCAGCTGTTCTCAGGATCAGCGGGGCTCAGGACCTCATCTCTGAGAGTGGCTGTGGTACCTTTCAGGGCAGCGCTGGCCCTTATATTGAGCGTCACGTCCTGGCTCCAGCGTTGATCCCTCAGCCTGCTAGCCCAGATCTTTCAGCCTGCTGGCTCGGACTTTCTAGCTTCCACCACTGATCTTGTGTCGTCCTAGCACAGATCTGTGAAACAGGCCTGCGTGAGACATTGCTGTGGGCTCCTGGCCTCCAGGTGGACTTGTGGGGGCATTGTTAGGGGCTCCAGGTCTTCAGCTGGACTCACGCAGGACATGACCACAGGAACCGGGCCCTCAGCTGGATCCTTTGGTCTTTAGTGTGTGGACAGATTTCCTGCACTCTCTTGGCTAGGACTCTCTGGGTGACTACTATACCACAATCTTACAATCAAGTGTCCTGTGCGGTATTGTTCCCCTTGCAAAGCCCCAGACTGCAACAGCTCCCTCCACAAGAGAAACATTGGTGCGCCCCGAGAAATGACAAGGGCCCTAAATCTGTGACTCTTTATTTTGCGTCCCTGCGCCATATCGCTGGGAGGGAGCCCTGCCTGCTCCCCCGAGGGGCTTTCCATACGGATTCTCACCTTGTGTGCGGCTTACTTAGGAGCTCCAGTACAGCTTCCAGTTTTTATGGCTTCTTTACAGTTTTCTAGATATAGCACCGTGCCACTTGAAAACCAAGAGCGACTTTCTTTGTCCTTTGCAGCCTGCAGTCTTTTGTCTCCTTTTCTTGCCTAATGGCCTGACTAGCCCAATGCTGAGCGGAAGTGGAGACAGGGCTCATGTGTCTGCTCGGACCTTGGGGACATGCCCAGCCTCTCCACGCGCACGGGGACGTCAGGAGCCCTTTCCCAGCTGAGGAAGCTCCTCTCCAGCTTCCAGTGTTTACCTGGGACGCCGCTGGCCCTGTGTTCGGGGTCCGCCTTCTCTCTTCTGCTTCTCCTACCGGATAGTTTGCACTGCTGTCTCTGATGCTGCTCAGGAGTGCCTCTGCTGTCCCTCCTGCTGCTGAGCCCATGCAGAGAGAGCCAGTAGCCGTCATATTTTAAAGCCCTGTATTTTCCAGTGAGCTCTTCTTAGCCTCCACTCCTTGCAGACTTCCTGTCGTTTGTTTCAGTAGCACTCACCATTTCTCCTTGGACTCCTTTTGCAATATAGCGCTTGCTTTAACTTCCCCCCAGACCTGCCGACATGGCTGTCCCTCTGGTGCTGGCGGCTGCTGCTTGTCTTCGCCAGTGTGAGCTGAGCTTTCCTGGCTCTTTGCGGGCCAAGCCATATCGGACCACATCCTGGACGTGTGGTGCGTGGCGGTGAGACCTAGTGCTGGGAGAGGCTGGCGCGCGATCCCGCAGCACGGCTGGGCATCTGCTCACGTTTCAGCCCCTGGAGGCGCTGTTGCTATGCCCAGCACTGTTTCTAGTCTTGGCAGTGGGATCTCGATTTACCCTGCGTGGGCAGCAGCCAGTGGCCGGTCCAGGCCCTGAGCAGGGCCCGCCCGTCGGGGGTTTTCAGGCTCTAGGGGAGGATCAGCTTTCATCAGCGGTAAGCCCTGGAGTGTAGAAACAGCGTGCAGGCTCGGGCGCCTGAGCTCCTCTTATGAGGCCCTGGTAATTTGGGTTCCTGGGGACTTTAGTCTTGGGCTGCGCATCTCCAGGCCTCCTGGGGAGAAGGGAGGTCCTTTCCAGGGCTTCAGGATGGTCCCTCCTGGTATTAGGGGCCCCCAGGGCTCCCACTGCCACAGCTGCCACCACCGGCTGAGCAGGTACCGCATACAACCATGTCGTGGCCTGCATGGTGTCCTGTGTGGCCCCAGATACACGTGAAGGTGCAGCTCCTGGCCCCTCCTCATGCATGGGCATAGCGTCATCAGTCCCCGGGACAGGGAAGCCCACCATCCCCCAGGGCCAGCTAGCTTGTGGCAGCTACTGAGACAGGTGGCCTCAGACTTCTCCATTGGTGGGACAAGATACATGACCCCAGAGCTTCGAGGGGGAGAGGTCTACTTTGGCCCATGGATTAGGGGAATTGGGTCCATGGGCTGCTGGCTCCACAGCAGGGATGGCATGGGGGAGGATCTGGCCGGGGAGGGCAGCTCACCTGGCGGCAGGCAGGTGACAGTGCGATGGGAGGAGCGGGGGACAAAGGCACCCTTCCAGGTCACCGCTCTGGGGCCTCCTCCAACCAGGCCCCACCTCGAAGCACGAGGCACGGATGAACGGGTGAGCACAGTACCCCATGGCCCAGTCCCCGTCCACCCACTTGAGCCCTTAGGGAACGCGTCAGAGCTAAGCTAGAACACAGGCCCAGCCTGGGTGCCCCGCTAGCTTCAGCCATGACTGCTGGGCAAAGCAGTCCCTGTGCTGCGCTCGGCCCCTGCCCCCTCCCATTCCACTCCCCAGCCCAGCGCCCAGGTCTCCCCTCCCTTGCCTGCTTCCTGCCACCCCTCCCCTGCCTCCCTGTGCCCCTTCTCTCTGCTCCCTCCCCGAGTCCTTGCAGCATGCCCTTGGGTCTGACCACACCTCAGCCACTTTCTCCCCCTGCCCCCACCCAGCACAGGGTGGACACCCAGTGTCTTACTGTTGCTGGGCTTCAGAGGGCACAATTTTAAGAAGAAAAGTTATTTGGGTCACAGTTTGTAGAAGTTCCAGTCCATATTCAGCTGGTTCCAAGGCAGGATGGCAAGGCAGGCAGCTCACGGCATGGGGAACAGGAAGCAGAGCGGGAAGGGGGCGGTGGGCCCTCCAGGCCCCGCGCCAGGACCATTTTTCTCACCAGGCCCCACCTCCTAGCAGCAGCCAACTATGAGCCACATGACCCATTGTCTTCCCAACTCCTGCCTACGGGTGCAGGAGGCTCTGGGGACATGTAGAAGAAACTGCCAGTCAGTAAATCATTGTTAGGGCCAAATACCATTTTTGGTAGAGGGCTGGGAATGTTTCTTGGACATTCCAGAGGAGATAAAAGGTGACCATTGAGGGACTCGGGAAATAGCTCAGTGGCACAAAGGCCTGCCTGGCAAGCATAAGGTCCTGAGTTTGATCCTTGTTTAAAAAAAAAAAAAAAAAGGTGACCATCGCTTGGTAGCCCGCCCCAGCCCACCTTGCCAAGCCAGGCCCCACGTTCCTGTCCTACAGTCTTCACACTGTCCACAGTCGCAGTGTCTGCAGGTCACCTCATCTCTGAAGGCCCCAGGGTGGGGCCCTTCCTGTACTTCCCCCGTGGTGGCTCCTGCCTGCTCAATCTGTGGCTGCTCTGCTCCAGGCAGAGCCCCGGGTGCTTCTCGCCTGGGATGCCAGAAGCCTGTCCCCTCGGTGAATGGCCCTGCTCCTCTGGCCACTGCCCAGCCGGGGGAGACCTGGGCACCTGCTGGGCTTCGTGGTCTCACATAGCAGTGTGTGTCTTGGAAACAAGGTGGCCCGAGAAATAGCATTTGAGCTTGCCCTCCTGGAAACCCCTCGGCCTTCCCAGGAAGGTCACTGTTTCCCACAGGACAGGAGGGAGGGCGCTCGGCCTGGCCCTTGTCTGCATCTCCCTGCTGCCCTCAAGTGTGGCCATCAGACCTTGCTGCGTCCCTGGTCTGCTGTGTCATGCACAGTGTAAGCACCGAGGGAGACCTAGAGCCATTTAGAGGTGACAGGAGCGGCGGGAAGTCACCTCCCCAGAGCTGCACTCTGTCTCTGCAGCCCTTGAGGGGCTGGGGTCCTCTCAAGCCCCTCTGTCACAGCCACCTTCTGTGTCCAGGAGAGTCCTGTGACCTCGCCCGCCTGCCCACGGGGCTGTAGCACTGTCTCTTCCTCCCAGGAGGACTTGGGCTCTGCCACCCTGGCTTCAGACGATGTGGCCACAGCGAAAACTCGTGTGGGCTTGAAAGCAGCTGGCTGGGCTAGGCGTGGGCTGGGAGGGAAGTGGCTGCCACCCTTGATGGACAGAGGTCATTGGGGCTGTCCTGGTAGCCTCTCTGCAGGACAAGGACATAGGGGTTGCAGCCAGAAGTCCTGATTTGATCCCCAGCACCCCAGACTTATTCATGCAGCCCTGGCAGAGACTTGGGGGGCTCTTCCTTCTGAGGATGTCCCAGTTAGAAGCCCCATTTCACAGACGAGGAAATGAGGCCCAGGAAGGCTGCCAGGAGCTCAGGGCCAGGAGGGGCGTCCAGTGCACTGCCGCCCTGGCCACCTGCCTTCTCTCCAGCCATGTGGTGCTGCCCCAGGGAGGCCCACAGAGAGCCTAAGGAAGGGCAAGGTGGGCAGCACTTGCAGATGGGCTGGGCATGGGATGAAGGCTGCCACCAGGGCAGGAATGACAGGAAGCTTCCTGCCACCAGCGACCTCTGGCCACCTTCTCTTCCTTGTCCTGCCTGCTGGGTGCTGAAGGACTTGGCAGTGATCAAGTCCCCTGGTGACTAAGCACCCAGGCACAGAAGCAGACTTGGGGTGGGGAGGGACACACACCGCTCACCCAGGGCGCTGGGCCAGGGGAGGGCAGTGCTGTGGCCTGGGAGTCGCCTGTGTCCTGCCCCTGCATGGTGGGTCCTCTGGCCCCTTTCCACTCTGTCCCTCTTGCTTCTCTGCTTCTCTTCCCCCCCTTCCCTTCTCTCCCCTCCCCTCCCCTCCCCTCTCCTCTCCTCTCTTTTGTTGTCCCTCTCCTCTCCTCCCCTCTCTTCTCCTCCCCTTTCCTCTCCTCTCACTGTCCCTCTCCTGTCCTGTCCTCTCCTCACCTGTTGTCTCCTTTCCTCTCTTCTTGCTGTCCCTCTCCTGTCCTCTCCTCTCTATTTGCTGTCCCTCTCCTCTCTCCCCTTGCTCCTTCCCTGCTTTCCCCCAAGCTAATTTCCCTTCTTGTTGCCCTTCCAGGTATGGCAAACTTGGTCCCATTCCTGGCTTTGCGCTGGGGTGGCGTGGTGAGGCCCTACAGCCCAGCCCTACCCTGTCCCTCTCCACCACCCCAACACTGTAGTTTGGTGCCAGTGCAGAAGCCTGGCTTGGGTGGAGGCTGGGGCATCCCTGTGCAAGGAACTTGCTGGCTGTGTGAGTCACCATCAGGACAGGAAGTGGCCATTACAGGCCCTGATGTGGTTAGAAGAGGGGTGCTGAGCTCCCTCTGCCCGTGTCACAAGGAGGGCAAAAAGACAAGGTGGCAGCAAAGAGGCTCTCGCCTGCACTCCACGCCCTCCAGCCTGGCTTCAGCAATGGGAGTCTCAGGGCAGGTGGTCCATGGCCAGGGAGGTGACCACAGTCAGCACCCCGGACAGCACCCTACACCCTAGGTGCCCTGGCTCAAGCCCCAGAACCTGCACGGCCGCCACTGCATTCCGTGCGCCGCCCGCCTGGGGCCTGGCCTGGCTCTAGGCCTCCAGGAAGCTGTGCGTCCCTGTCGTGCGTCCCTGTCGTGCCAGCCTGACTGGAGCTGACCCCAGCAAGCCACCAGCGGGTGGCTGGGCAGTGGTGGCCGCCCCACCCTGCAGGCGCTGCTGTGTGGTCTGCCGCGTTGCCATGTCCTCAAGGAGCGGCCCCCAGGCCACCTGCTGCCGCCACAGCTCACGCTGCTGCAGTGCCACGCGGCTGCCCGGGTGCTTTCTTTATGGCTCGCACTTCTATTTTCACGTAATGTGCAACAGCCTGAGTGTGTATGGCAAGCGTGTGTGTCTGCACAAGTGCACGCGTGACAGAGGAGGAATCCCAAGCAGCCTGAGGCCCGCCGTGCTGCACGGTTCCCAGATCACCATGCGCCCACCCTGTGGCCTGCTGCTGGAGCCCCGCGTGGGGGTGCGGATCCCAGGGGACGTCTGTGTCGTGTGTCGCTCAGGTCACTCACGCCTCGTCTCACACTAAGCATTCGTGGGTCCTGCTGTATGCTGAGTTCTGGGTTGGTCCCGCTGGGGCCCACATAAGCTTTGGGATCTGCCTGGGGCTAGGAGGAGCACTCTCTGGGGTATCTGCATGAGCCAGCAAGGGGAGCCCTGGGAGGCCCCCTCCCCTCCAGCCCTCTGCCCCTGGGCTCTGCTTCCCAGCCACTGTGGACTAAGCAGCTTTTCCCCACTGGGACGTGCCTTTTTCCACTGGGACGTGCCTTCCTGGCACCAGCAGCTGGTGGACTGAGCCCCCTGCAACCATAAGCCAAATAAACTTCCCCTCCTCCGAGCTGTGGGTGCTGAGCACTGTGTCCCAGGGACGGGAAAGCTGGCTGCAGCAAAGACGAGGGTTTCTATTGCAAAGGGCTCTTAGCCCGGAGGCAGGCAGTGCGGGTGGGAAAGAGCAGGCAGTGTTGCAGCGTGGGCGGCCGTGGAGAGCCAGGGAGGGGCAGCACTGCAGGCTGCAGCGCAGGGATGAACCCCGCCGCCACATGGTCCACCCCTTGCTTCCAGGTCACTCAGTGTCCCCCGGGACCCTGTCCAAGAACTTCGGGACACAGCAGTGTCTGCCACATGGAGGCTCGGTGGAGCATGACCCGCGTGCACCAGTGAGGCCAGAGCAGGCGAAGGCCCCTCACCCCCTCGCTTCCACTGTCCTCGCTCTCTCAGTGCCAGGCCATCTCTGCAGAACTCAGGTGGCCACCGGCCCCAGCCCAGGGGATGGGCTCCCATCAGGCCTCACCCCTGGGATCTGTGGCACAAAAGCTACCTGAGCGTGTGGCACGTCTCACCTCCCACCTGAGCCCACACAGGGACGCCACGGTCCCGGATGCTCCTCTCGGGCACTGTGACCTTCTACGGCTCTGCACACAGTGGCACCCACGGGTGTGTTTCTTACAGGCAGAGTCCGGTGGAGGCAGCCGGATGGAGTCTTCCCCGTACAGCCAGGCTGTGCGGCTGCCCTCCTCTGGAAAGACGCTTCTGCAGAGATGGCCACAGCTTGATCATGGTGCGTGCCTGAGCTCCCAGCTCTGTGCAGGCTGAGGCAGGAGGACCACAAATTCCATTCCAACCTAGTTGTTTCAGTGACTTAAGGAGACCCTGTCTCAAAATAAAAAAGTCTAGGGATCTATCTCAGTGCAGAGTCTCTGGATTCAATCTTTAGTGTTACCCCCTATGCTTAAAAAAAAAAAGTAAAGAAAAAAAGATTTCTTTCTTTTTTTTTTTGGCAGAACTGGGGGTTGAATTCAGGCCCTTGTGCTTGTCAGACAAGCACTTATTCTACTGAGCCATCTCCCCAGCCCCCCCCCTTTTTCTAAAAAAAGAGAAATGTTTTGTGAATCATAATGTGCAATTCAAATAAAATAAATTATTCTCAGGGATAATAACACCTATAGGTGTACGGCCAAGAAGCTTTAAAAATGAAACCAGGAGCTAGGGTGTGGCTTAGGGCCACAGCACTTGCCTGGCATATGTGAGTCCTTGAGTCCCAGCCCATCAGTCAATCAACCAACCAGCCAATCAATCAATCCAAATAAGCCCAGCCTGGGCTGCCCACGGCTCCAGTGTGTGGCGGCTGAGCTTCTTGGTCCTGGAAGGCTCAGACCTGCCTGAGTGGGGCACAGGTGCAGGCCAGGTGCTCAGCCAGCCCACTCCTGGTCCCCACGGCTTACCTAAGCAGCCCGGGACTGCACCTTTGATCCCTGCTCTAGGGAAGGGGAGGCAGAGAGGCGTCCCACCTCTGACCCTCACAGGACTTTCCGAGTGGGTCCACAGTGCAAAACCCTTGTCCCTTCCCCCACCTGACCGAGGCCCACACGGGTGGCCTGGCCTGCCTCCCTGCTAGCCAGGTCAACGCTGGGACAGGACCCTGCGCCCCCCACCTTTGTCCTGTCCAGGAACCAGGGCGCAGGCATTTGGAGCTGGTCCCGGTGGGGGGAGGGGCCGCTTCCCTGGAGGGGGCGGGTCTCCCCTGGGAGTGGGGGCTGCCTGTTTATCTGCTCCTCCCCCAGCCGCATCCTTTCTGGGTTTCTGACTCTGCCCCTGTAACCCGACTCCCGCGCGGCCATGCGGCCGGTGCCCCCCCCCCCTTGAGCCGGGGCGGGAGCCCAGTGCCACATCACCGCGCCCACCATGCTGCCGCTGCCGCTTGCCGTGCTGGTCGCACTGGCTGCCACTGGTAAGGTCTGCTGTCCCCTTCCTGGGCCGAGCGCACAGCCAGCCAGGAGCTCTGTTCCCTGGGTCACGCAACTGATCCCAGCCAGGCAGAGGTCCCCAGAATGCGCCCCAGGGACCCTGGTCCACAGGAGGGACTCTGGTCTAAGTGCACGGGATGGGGACTCCCTGGGGAGGGGAGAGAGCTGGGGCTGGGGTAGCAGGGCGCGGGGCAGGTCTCCAGCTGTGTGGGCACAGGAGGGGTGCAGTGGGCTGCAGGCTGCCTCCCGACAGGTGCCAGGACTGTGCGGGTCAGGAGGCCCCGTGGCCCCATCCTTGCTTTCCAGGAGTGGGGTTGGGTCTGGCGCTGTGGACCCTGGCTGGGATGTGGACCAGTGTTGTCATCGGGCAGGGGGCAGGGGGTGAATGAGGGGTAGGCTGGATCCTGCATGGGTCTGGGGCTGGACGACCAGAGGGACCGGGACCAGTGTCCCTCCCAGTGGCCTCGCTGACAAGATCTGCACAGCAGGGTCCCGAGTCCTGGCCCTCCTGTACCCAGGAGCTGGTCTCGGTTTTTCTGCCCATGGTGTGCCTGGCCCAGGGACGGTGTCCTTGTCCACACAGACACCGGTGCTCCTGGAGGGCTGGCCCCTGGGGGCTGAGGCCCCAGTCAGATTTGTGGACACCTGAGAACCTGCCCACCGCATCTCATTCTCTCACCAAGACACTCTCCTCCCCACCCCCGCCTGCACCCCAAACTTCCCTCTGCTCCCTTCTGCATGTGCAGACAAAAGCAGGCAGCCAGGGGCCCCGAGGGCTGTCCTTGACCCTCCCTGCGCCCCTGAGCTCCCAGGGAGTGTCCACACCTCCTCCAGGAAGCCCCCACCCCCACCCTCCAGACCTGGCCGCTGTGTGGGCTCCCTCCTCCTTCACCTCCGTGGCTCCAGGAGGGCCCAGCTGCGGGTCTCCCTTGCCCCAGGGTCCCGCCTTTCCCTGAGCCGGAAGGTCAGGCTCAGTGTGCAGGCCAGAGCCTGGCCGGGTTCGGGACCGGCAACTCGACCCTGCTGTGTGACCTGGAGAAGACCACAGCCCTCTCCCGCCGCACTCGGCTTCCAGGAGCAGCCACCGGCCCCTGGGTGGGGAGATGCTGCCACCTCGTGGCCAAGGGCGTCACCGTCATCCCGGACTCAAGCCGCTTCAGATGGGCACTGTCCACCGGAAATGGGAAGGCATGCCGGCCTTGCTGGCCAACAGGGACCAGGCTGCATTCATTTTAACAGCGACATGTTAGCCCAGTTCATCCAGAGTGCCATCCAGTGTTTTGTGGCCAGTGCACAACTCTTAATGAGATACTTGGCTTTTGGTTTTTAGTGCAGTTTTACAGCAAGTATTAGCTTCGCCTGGATGCATCTCAAGCCCCCTCCCGCGACATGCGTGGTACATGGGCAGCTGACAGTAGCCAGTGGCTTTGGACCCTTCCGGGACCCAGCCTCCTGCCTCTGTGTTCCCCAGGTTGCAGTGCTGGGGTCCAGGTGCCACCCTGAAGCAGCTCCGTGGGGCTGGGAGTGGACAGCAGTGGGGGACCTGTCCCTTGCTTTGTGGACAGAAGAGAGGCCCAGAGAGACCAACTAGTGGCCTCGGCGCAGCTTTGTTATTGCTGGCACGGTGGTCCCTGCCAGTGTGTGGCACGCTGGGCCCCCACCATCCTGACCGCTGTGCCGAGAGTGGCACTCTGGGCCCACCACTTGTGACGGACATGTCTGCCACGAAAGACACTTACAGGTTGACCTGGGACCCACGTGTGCCATGTTGCTTGGAAGTCACAATCAAGAGAAGAGTGGCGTGGATCAGGCTGGGCCCGAGACCCACGGCTGGTGTCCTTGGAAGGCCAGACGCATGGGGAGAAGTCACACACTCACACTGGGCAGACCCAGGACACAGACCCAGGCAAGGGGCCCCAGAGGGAAGGGCCCTGCGCACTCCGTGGCTCCCAGCTCCTGGCCCAGAGCTGTGAGTGGAGGCTGTTCCTTCAGCCCCTGCCTGTCCATCTTACGCATGGTGGACACCCGAAGTGGGTAGCGGTCACCTTGGAACCAGGAAGGAGCATGTTGGGCACTAGAACGGCACCAGGTGCTGCCCATATACAAGATGGCTGGGTCCTCAGCCTTGCACGGGAGCTCCCTTGCTGCCTCAGGGTAAGGCAGGGAAACTGAGGCACACAGCAGGACTTGCCCCGGCTCAGCTTCCCCAGGCTTTCTGTCCCTGTGTGCCCTCCCAGGGAGCTCACTGCCTTCGGAAGTGGGTGTGTGGCTCCTGGTGGCCTCACCTCAGGCTTCTCTGGGGCAGCAGAGGCCTAGGGGCAGGGTCTAGGTGGCCCTTCCACTTGCTGAACTGCGCAGTGTCCACCGCTGGGCTACATGCCGCCCTCACCTGAGCTCGGCAAGGCACCGGCAGGCGTGGGCTCTGGTGTGAGCGCACTTCGCACTGCGGCCTCACAGGCTCTCACTGGTATGCCACGGATGGTGCTTACGCCCAGCACTGCACACAGTCATCACGCCAGCCCCGTGGGCAGCGGCACCTGGGGCTCCACCTGGATGGGTCTCTCAGCCTGCTGACCTCATTACAGCTGCCCTGAGGTCCAGGTGCCAGTGGGAGGTTGGGGCCTGGGCCAGACCATCACACGGATGCTGTCGCCCCACACGCCAAGGCAGGCACTCCTGCTCCCTGGCCCATCCTGGGCAGCCGCCACACAGGCCCTACAGCCATGGAACATGGTGCCCAGGCACTGAATGTGGGTGCCCTTGGGCCCTTTGTAGTAACCCCAAACGTGCCGAATACAAACCCCTGGTAAGCTGAAAACTCAGCAAGAGTGAGACTTGTCCGAGGCGCCTGCTGCGAGAGTGGGTTGAGCACAGAGCAGGGGTCAGGGCCACACCCACTCGGCCTCACTCCTGGGACAAGGAGAACAGCTGGGTCCAGGGTGGCAGGCGTCTCCCATGGGCCGAGCTCACACCCAGGCATGCACTGCCCAGGCCCTGTGTGGGTCTCATCAGGCCCATGGTGGCAGGCCTGTCCTAGGGCAGAGGCACAGTGTCCATGTCCCATCCTGTGAGGACCTGTGAGCTGACTGATGGCGTGGTTAGGACAGGGCAGCCCTCTGCCATGGGGACACAGCATCTTCTCCCAAGTTGGGGCTGTCCTGGGCTGCTCCTCACTGTCCTCAGCAGAGTCTTCCTAGCCCCAGACCCTACCAGCCTTAGCAGGTAGTGTTGGCTAACGCAGGTCTCACTCGGCCCTCTGGGCCTTACTGCTGGGTCCGTGCAGCTGGGCTTTGGGGGCCCTAAAACCCCACAGCTGCAAAGACAGCTTTGTGAGTGATGCTCTGTGAAGTGGAGGGGGCCCCAGCTTCCGCATGGGTGAGACTCCACCCCACCCTGGCTGCGTGTCCCAGGGTGTGCAGCCTGGGCCCTGCTGGGCCTTGGAGGGGGTTTGAGTGAAGTGTGGTCAGAGCCTACAGTGCCCAGACAGCTACTGGGCCCCAGGACCCTGTTGGGACTCTGTGCTAGGCGGCTGACACTAGGGGTGCCCATGGGAGATGGACAGGCCTGGACAAGTGTGTCCTGCATAGCAGGTCCACTCACCCCACTGGCCGGTCCAGGCTTCGAGGCGAAAGCGATGCCCTCGGACCCACACTGCCAACAAATGCCCACCCTTAGGCACATCACATTACCTTGCAGACAGTCCTCACCCAGAGTGGGTGCCTGCCACCTCCGCCCCAAGCGCTGAGACGAGGACAGCACGTGATGCAGCCGGGGGGGGGGCAGTGCACCAGCCCAGTGTGCCCGAGCAGCCTGCAGTGCCGCCCACGGCAGGCGTCCCTAACACGGTGCTTTTCTCTGCAGGTGACTGCCATGGGCCGGCAGCTGCTGACAGCGGTTCGTACCTGGACTCCTTGGTTGGGTTTGTAGGTGTGCCGCAGCCTCCGGTTGAAAGCTGAGCCCACAGTTCCTGGAGTGGGTGGTAAACAGCAGGACCTGCCCCTCAGCTCAGCCCCTGGTCCCGCAGCTGGCGGGCACAACAGACAGGCCCCAGGCACGGGCTTGCCAACGAGCACCCGCGGGCTGCCCCCTCCTCCCTCTGCCTACTGCCGGCCCCCTCCTCCCCTCGGCTGCTCTGGGGACTGAGCAGCACCCTTCGCTTCATCCTGATACCCGCTTTCTGGGGTGGGATGTGAGAGGCTGAACCCTGCTGTGTGCACACTAACACACACGCTTCCCCACCCTGTGCTCCAGTTCCCAGGGCTGCAGCCCCAGCTGAGCCCATGGGCGTGGGTGGGTCCCACCCCGGGTCCCAGTTTCCTCTGTGAAATGAGGAAAGGTTGAGGAATATCACAGGATGATTTTAAAACTTACGTGTCTGAAAAGCTCAGGGCAGGGCAGAGGTTAAGTCTGCTTCCCCGAGACAGGCAGAGACGCCCCCTCCGTTCGGGCCTCCAGTGCTTTCTGCCCTAAGGAGCTAGGGCTGCAGCAGCTAGGAGAGGCTTCCCATGCCCAAAGTCACTGCCAAGACCCGGCACTGAGCAGAAAAAAGCAGAGCAGAAACAGCCCTTCCTTCCCCAGGTTTGATGTGGAAGAGTGGCAGCGTCTCAGGCCACATGCCACTTGCCACATCTGTGCTATCTGCTGCCGAGGAGAGGGGCAGGGGCATAGGTGGGGACCTGGGTAAAGAGAACACTGCTGGAACCGTGAGCACAGAGGTGTCCGCAGCACAGGACGCTGCCTGCTCCGCCTGGCCTCCAAGCGTCTTGTGATACACAGCTGTCCACGCAGCTCTCAGCCTGGGTGAGCCCGGCCTGGCCACTGACGGCCGGCCCCTCCTGGGGGGATGCTGCCTGGCCGAGCAGGGTGTGTCTGCGGAACGCCCTGCTTCAGGATTGTACAGCCAGCCCTAGGAGCTGTGCCACCTACGATCTGCGGCTGTGAGGAAGCACCTGAGAAAGGCAGTGTAGAGGAGCACGGTTTATTCTGGTCATGGCTCCACAGGTCCCATCCACGGCGGCTGGCCCTGCTGTTTAGGCCCAAGCCGAGGGAGGAGCATCAGGGCAGAGGGTGTGGAGGACAGCTGCTCCCAGCACGTGGCCGGTGGCCGGTGGCTGGGGAGTGGAGCCGGAGGGGCAGGCTCCGGAGGAAGGGCTGGAGTCCCGGCACGCCCACGCCCACTCCCTGCAGTTAGGCCCACCCTGCTCCCGGCATCTGCCAACAATGCCACCAGCGAGGGCCCCTGGAAGGACTTCCTGGTGAAGTTAGAGCCCCTGCGACCCTGTCACCTTCTGGGCACTCTGGCTCTGGACACGGGAGACTTTGGGGGACATTTGAGCCCTCAACTGTGGCAAGAGCACTGTCCTCCCACGGGCCCAGCCCTCTCCCCATGGATGTGGGTACCCTGACCCCATAGCCCTAGTCCTAGATGGGGTCCACTCAGGCACAGGCCAAGCGTGACCCGTGCGCCCCGCTTCCTCCCAGCCACCTGTGTGGACCTGCAGCTCACCACCTGTGCAGATACCACCTACAACCGTACCACCTTCCCCACGGCGCTGGAGCACCGGTCGCGCGAGGCGGTGGAGGCCAGCTCAGAGTACATCCTCCTGAGCGTGCTGCACCACCTCTTGGAGGGCCAGTGCAACCCCGACCTGCGGCTCCTGGGCTGCGCTGTGCTGGCCCCCCGCTGTGAGGGCGGCCTGGTGCAGAGACCCTGCCGGCACGTGTGCCAGGGCCTGCAGGAGGCCTGCCAGCCCGCCTTCGATGCCATCGACATGGCCTGGCCCTACTTTCTGGACTGTGCCCACTACTTTGCGCCTGAGGAGGAGGGCTGCTTTGACCCCCTGGAGGGGCTTCGTGGTGAGGCGTGGTCCGGGGTGCATCGCATCGCAGCTCCTGCAAACCAGCGGGGCGGGCAGGCGTCAGGGCATGAGGGGCCTGTGGAGGTGCTCCAGGGGAGCAGGCCCTGCCTGGGGCTTGTCTGCAGTCACCCCAAGGCTGTGGTAGGGAAAGGGAGACCAGCAGGGCCAACTCCTGCCACCAGGGTCCTCTGCTCCTGGAAGCTGGCTTGGTGTGTTCATTTCATGTCACGTTAATGGATGTGAGCTGTACAGATGGTGTGGGGCAGCAGCCACCCGTGGCCAGGCCACAGGGTCCTGTGGTGTTACAGAATGAGCCTCCTGCTCTAGATGGGAAGTGGGGTTCTGGGCGGGAACATGGCGCAGGGTGCGCCTCTGCAGGGACCCAGGCCAGCCCCCTGGGTGCGGGCCAGGTACCTGTTCTTCAGACAGCACTGAGCATCTACTGTGTACACCTTTGTACCAGGCCGTGGAAGGTGGCCAGGGGCGGGGCCGCAGGCCTGTTCCTGGGAGGGGCTCTGGGCTGGTGGGGGCTGATTCTGGCACTGAGAGCCTTGAGCGCCAGGATAGAGGCTGCCTGGCCTTGGCGGGGCTGGGGATAGTTGGGCGGTGACAGGCTTCGGGGAGTGAGGAGGCGGCCAGCAAGGTCAGGAAGGGGGCCAGACATCTCCACACCAAGCCCGCAGCCTGGGAAAGCCCAAGCAGTGGTTTGAATGGTTATTTTGGGCAGCTCTGGTTCCCTGTTTCCTGCCCTCAATGACCACGTTGAGCAGAAGCAAAACCACAGCTCTGTGAGTGGCCCAGGGAAACACGTTAACTCTGTGGTCCCTGGCGGCTGTGGATGAGGTCACTGGGGCACAGGACAGTCCCCAGGGAAGGCTGCAGGGTGTGGCTCGGGCCAGCCGGCCCTGCCCTCTGTTCCTGGCAGTGGCAGGGAAGGTCTGGGCCCCACGCCAGTGCAGTAGAGGTGGGAGGGGCCACCCAGAGCTGCTCCTGCCATGCCCGCCCTGGGTCTGGGGCCGCCTGCACTGGATGCCCAGTAGGCACACAGGAGCCATGAGGGGCCACAGTCACAGCAGCTGGTAGTGGCAGAGAACAGCCCAGCCAGAGGCGGTCTGCAGGTTTCTGGGGTGGAGGTTATGCAGATGCATCTTCACACATGCTGGGATTCCAGAGGTCCTCTTACGCCTCTGTCCTGTGGCGCTGAGGACTGTGCCAGCGTCATGGTGCCCTGTGTCTCTTGGGCAGAGTCACGGGCTGTCACTGTTGTTAGGAGCTCTACAAGGGGAGTTGTAATGGAAACGCCGCAGGCCAGCAGAGCCACACAGGGCGCCACGGTCCACTCCCTGGGCGCTGCAGGGCGGCGGCTGTCCTGGCGTGGGAGAGGCTGGGTGTCCAGCCCCCAACAGCAGCTGGGGAGGCTGGTGGGGAGACTGTGAGCCATTGGTGATGGGACCTATCCACAGGAGACCTCGAGCCAGAGGAGGCGCTGCCCTCAGGCCTGCCACCCACCTTCATCCGCTTTGCCCACCACTCCTATGCCCAGATGGTACGAGTGCTGAAGCGGACTGCGGCCCGCTGCTCCCAGGTGGCCAAGACCTACAGCATCGGGCGCAGCTTCGAGGGCAAGGACCTGCTGGTCATCGAGTTCTCCAACCGCCCCGGCCAGCATGAGCTCAGTAGGTGCTGTGTGGGAGGCTGATCTCCGGGAAGGGTGTGGCCGGGCCTTGGGGTACACAGGCGGGGAGGGAGGCTTGGGGTACCAGGTGTGGACCAGGCTTTGGGGCTCTGCTTGGTGCATGGCTGCACCCCACAGGGAGCACTATGTAGGCAATGTCCCCCGAATGTGCACCGCACACAGGACTCTGGAGGAGGACTATTTGTACTTTTTTTTTGAACCGGGGATTGAACTCAGGCCCTTGCGCTTGCCAGGCAAGCACTTATTCTACTGAGCCATCTCCCCGGCCCCAGGACTCTGGAGGAGTGAGAGGGACTCGCATCACGGCAGAAACACTGATTACAAGGCTTGGAGGGAGTGTCAGGCCAGTGCAAGATTTGAAACAGACCCGACCTGTAGATCACACCTACAGCTCCAGCCCCTCTGTAGGCTGAGGCAGGAGGATCACAATTTTAAGGCCAGCCTGGGCAACTTAGAAGCCTGCTTTGTGGTCGTGCCCTTGAGCACCAGGCTGGGCAGTCGGTGAGCCCTGGGTCCTGGTCACCTTCTCCCTCTCTACCACTGTTCAGGACAGTGCTACCAGATGGCATGGACCCTGGCTTTCCCATCAGGAAACCCAAGTCCACCTCCACATCCTCCAGCCCAGCGGGCCCATGCCGAGCCAAAGGGGGCAGTATAGGAAACCCCAGCCCTGTCTGGCCTGTCTTCCAGCTGGACAGTTAGGAAAGGAAAGGTTGTGGTCTAAGGTGCTGCCACTGGGCACTGAGGGTCCCTTTGGGTGAGCTGCTTCCAGGATGCCAGGCTGTGTGGTAGAGGCCCAGGCAGCCGAGGGTCCGCGGGCCCAGCTTCTTCCTTGGCCTCGGCCCCCAGCTGGCTGTCTCCAGGGCTGGGTCAGGCAGAAGCAACCCTGTTCTGCCCCAGGCTTGCCGCAGGATCAGGCTGGGCCGCCACTCAGCCCCATCCTCACCCCTTGGGCCCAGGTGGCACCCACATTACGAGCCCAAGGCCTGCTTTCTTGTCACAGGGCCTGGGGACATCCGGCTGCTCCAGCCCTGCTTCCACCCCTGTGAGACCAACAGCTGACCACATAGGAGGCCCCCACGCTTGTCCCCTGAGAGGGGGCGCCTAAGGGACACGGGCCTCTACCCCACAGCTGAGGGCTCCTAGGCCATGCGCAGCGGGGGGAGGGAGGTGCCACTTTCCAGATGAGCAGCATGGGACTCAGAAAGGAACAGTGACATATTTGTGGCCACACAGGGAACAAGGCTGCTGGGCCTAGGCCACCATCTTCCACAAGCCATCAGCCCACCCACCCACCCATTCATTTATCCACGAATCCACAGTTCTCACTCATTCACCAACTTCTTTCTTTCTTTCTTTCTTTCTTTCTTTCTTTCTTTCTTTCTTTCTTTCTTCCTTCCTTCCTTCCTTCCTTCCTTCCTTCCTTTTCTTCCACCCACCCATTTGTTCATTTTTCATTTGTCTATCCATCCACTCCATCCTGTCATCCATCCAGCTATCCTCTCTGTCTCTCTGTCTCTCTCTGTCTCTCTGTGTGTGTCTCTGTCTCTCTCCTCTCTGTCTCTGTCTGCCTCACTCTCCTCTCTTTCTCTGTCTCTCTGTCTCTCTCTGTCTCTCTCAGTCTCTGTCTGTCTCTGTCTCTCTGTCTCTGTCTCTCTCAGTCTCCCTCTCTCTCACCTTTCTTCCATCCACCCATTCATCCCCCATCTATCCATCTGTCTCTCTCTGTCTCTCTGTCTCTCTCTCCCCCTCTGTCTCTCTCTGTCTCTGTCTCTCTGTCTCTGTCTCTCAGTCTCTCTCTGTGTCTCTCATTATCTCTGTCTCTGTCTCTCTCTTCCCCCTCTCCCCCTCTGCCTGTCTCT
>NW_004524582.1:31404163-31411673 GCF_000260255.1 Octodon degus
ACCCACCCGTCCCCCATCTACCCATCCGCCCCAGGCTCAGGGCTCCTTTCCCAGTGGAGCGCTGTGTGCTTGATGCCTTGCTTGCTCATGGGAAGCAGCTATCAGCGGACTCTCACAAGCCCGCGACACCCTAAATTATCAGCCACACCCCGACCTGCCAATAGCCACGCTGAGCATAGGAAGGGAGCTCGGCACACCGGTGGCCCTAGCGAGGCCTTCTCGTGCGCAGAGGTCCCGAGGCGCCCCTGGCCCCACGCTGAGCAGGCTCCGGCCAGGCACCCTGGGCCGTGAGGTGGCGTCCAAGTCACCGTGTCTCCTCAGTGGAGCCTGAGGTGAAGCTCATCGGCAACATCCACGGCAACGAGGTGGCAGGGCGCGAGCTCCTCATCTTCCTGGCGCAGTACCTGTGCTCCGAGTACCTGCTGGGCAACCCCCGGATCCAGCGCCTGCTCAACACCTCCCGCATCCACCTGCTGCCCTCCATGAACCCTGATGGCTACGAGGTGGCGGCAGCCGAGGTGAGCACCCACGCCTCCTCACCCGAGATTCCCTGGTGGCTCCAGACGGCCTGGATTCTAGGCAGCGGGGACTCAGCTGCCGTCTCCGCGGCAAGGTGCGCCAAGGGCTGGAGGTGCTGATAACTCTGCGGTGTGTTAGAAAGCAGCCTCTGCGGTCAGCGGGTGAGTGGCTAAGGGAAGCGTGGTGCCTGCCGGCCACGGAGCACCGCTCTGCCAGGCGAAGGCTACCCTGGAGTCGCTTGGAGGGAAGCGCATGCACCGCGAGATGACAGTGCCGCGTGCAATAAGGCGGACACGCGGGCTTAAGTATCACGTGGCTCCTCTCCCGTGAGGAGCCAAGAGTGTGCAGAGCAAGGGGAAAGGCCGGTGGCAGGACACGGGGCAGATACTTGCAAGTGGGGGGAGGAGCAGGAGGAGGAGCTATAGAAAGACTGAGGGCTGAGCCGCTCCGACGCCCCTCCCAGAGTGTGGTCTTTATGCATCACCAAGATGCCCGAGAAGACATCCTAAAAGATGACCTGTGCCAGGCGAGAGGGCAGAGCCTGGGTCCCAGCGCTTGGGAGGGTGAGGCAGAATCCACAGCTAGAGCCCACGCTGAGCAGCTTAGTGACTCGGTGAGACCCTGTCTCAAAATAATAAAAACTTAGAAAGATCTAGGCATGTAGCTCAATGCCAAGGCCCTGAGTTCGGGTGTCAGTACTTAAAGGTGACACAGGCCATCGGAGACTCAGGACAGAGAAAGCGTGGGCCTGAGCAGTGTGCGAGGGAGCCGGGATGCTCTGGGAGGCAATTTGGACGCGGAGGCGGGCGGCAGCCCAGGCCCCGGCTGAGCTGTCACCCCAGCCAGAGGGAAGTCACAGACCAGCCCCGACTCAGCCCAGCTGCCCAATGCCTGGACGGAGTCGTGGGCTGTGCCGGGCCCAAGTCGGCGTGGTTGTATCTTCAGGGTGCCGGCTACAATGGGTGGACCAGCGGGCGGCAGAACGCACAGAACCTGGACCTGAACCGGGACTTCCCGGACCTGACTTCCGAGTACTACCGGCTGGCTGCGACGCGCGGCGCCCGCACTGACCACATCCCCATCCCGCAGTACTACTGGTGGGGTAAGGTAGGCGCTGGCTGCCCGCACCCGGCCCCCAGCCGCCCCTGGTGGGCCCGGCTGGCCCGCAAGCCTGACGTGTGGCTGCTGGGACCTCTGCCAGGGTCCACAGCCGCGCGTGCTGTCTGGGCTGCACCCGGCTGCCGGGTGTCCAAGGCACGGTGCAGGTCCGGGTGCTGTCCCCTTGGGGCTGGCTGTGTTGTGGGAGGCACACCCGAAGCTGCCCCTGCCCAGTGCTGTGGAGCCGAGTGGCAGCTGGCCCCCCTTGACCCCGGGAGAAGCCATCCACGACACAGGGGCGAGTTGAAGCACTCGTGGTGTGGCGGGCAGGCTGGCGTGCGTCGGTCCTGAGGGCCCGCCTCTGCGGCAGGTGGCCCCGGAGACTAAGGCTATCATGAAGTGGATGCGGACCATCCCCTTTGTGCTGTCCGCCAGCCTCCACGGGGGCGACCTGGTGGTGTCCTACCCCTTTGACCTCTCCAAGCATCCCCTGGAGGAGAAGATGTTTTCCCCCACGCCCGACGAGAAGGTGAGGGGTGCTGAGTCCCCACGCGGGAGCTCCCGGGGCGCGGCGACGGCGCCTTGCCAACCAGGAGGGCGCGTGTAGGGCCGACGCCGGCAGGGGGCGCTGCTGCAGCGCGCATGGCCCCTTTCGGGGCCGGGGATGCGGTCTGGCTGTTCATTTGGCTGTCCAGTTCCCGACTGGAGGAGGTAAGAATCGGACGCAGGACCCAACCAACCCACTCATCCCCACGCCACGGGGCTCCCCGAGGTCCCCAGCCTGGACACGACCCTGTGCTGAGTCTGGGGCTCATGCGGGGCTCTGGATAGGGAGGTCCCCTCCCATGGTGTGGGTGACTGAGGCTGAGGGTCAGGGTGACCTGAGATGGACTGCAACCCCAGTGGTGCTTCAGTCCTGAACTGACCCAGTGACCCTTCCCCTGTCCGCGCAAGGACCACGTGCTGCTCAGGAGAGGGGCAGAGGGCGGATGGAGGGTGGGCGTGGATGAGCAGAGGTGATGGGAAAGCTGGCAGCTCCTGGGCGGGAGGACTGAGCCTGGGAGGGGGCAGGGCCTGGGAGGGAGGGCGGGGCCTGGGAGGGAGGGCGGGGCCTGGGAGGGAGGGCGGGGCCCTGGGCCCGGGAAGGGCTCTGCCAGGGCTGGCCTGAGGCCATGTCACCTGGGTCAGTAACTGCTTCTCACACACTCATTCACTCCCTTTCCCCACTCGTACCCCCTCCTGCCCTTGTACCCCTTCTGCACACCTAGGTGAGGGCTGGCTCAGTGCTAGAGCTCCTGGGGTCCCCGGTACCTGGTGGTCTCCCCATGGAGATCCTGGGCAGGGCAGGCGTCTTTGAGCTGCCTCGTAGGCTGGGCCTCCATGCGTGGAAACGGCCCTGAGGGTAGACTCACCTCAAGGAGTCCCACCAGAGTGGGCAGAAGCAAGCCATTCCCCCAGCTGTCATTCACCCATCCATCATTTACTGCTGCCTGGAAACCAGCGCCCCTGGGAGGCCGGGCCAGTGGGGATAGGAGGCATGGGACTGGCGTTCTCCTCCCTTAGGATCCTGGTGCCAGAGGGCTCCACACCTGCCTGCTGTGAAGCCTGCTTTGCCTCCTCCCCTACCCCACAGCACAGCTGTGCCACCTAGCCAGCAAGCTAGACCTGACCGCAAGCCTGTGCTCTGCCTTGTGTCACTCTGTGCTGTCCCCTCATGCCCTAAACTCAGGAGCAGTGACAATGTGAGGAGGCACAGGGGCAGGGAGGGTGTCCAGGTGCTGGAATGCTCAACCATGCGTGTTCATGAGTGGGTGGTAAGGACCAGGCGGGGCAGCCAGCTTTGCAGCCCTCAAGTTCTGAGGCATGCGCATGGAGAAGCCTGGAGCAGGCCCCAGGGACAGGACTCTGCCGAAGGCAGCAGGGGCTGTAGTCCTTGATGCACCAGTCCTGGGGTTGGGCCTGAATGGCCCTGGGTAGGTGGCTTGCATTTGATGAGCTGGACCTATCCCTGCAGCCCCCAAGCCCCAGATTCTGGGCTCCAGGTTGGGTGACCCCACCAGGGAGGGCTCTTGCTCTGGCACGGAGGCTCCGTATCTCTGAGCCCTGCCTGGCCACCTTCCTGGTGTCCCCTCTCCAGAACAGATATGTTCCAAGCCATGGGGCCCTGGCAGGCCTGTGCAGGAGCAGGTGTAGCCATGAGACTGTCATGTGGGGACCCTGTGTCTGCCAGAGCCACAGAAGGATGAGACAATATGGGTGGGTGGCAGGTCCCCACTGTGTGTGATGCCTCTCCACCAGCTGCAGAGGAAACCCTGGTGGTTTTGGTGGCAGGGAGGAGCTACCAGGTAGGGTCCTTCTGCAGGGAGCCCATGGCTGGGTGCAGTTGGCAGGGAGGAGGGTGCAGTGGTGTCACGTGGACAATGTTGGCGTGGAGATGAGTCTGTGGAGACAGCCTGCAGGCCGTCCCCACCCCTGAGCCTCCTCTCTCCATGGGCCATAGGCACTTGCCAAGCTGGACCGCTGAGCTCAGCGGGCCGGCCAGTGTCCTCCCCAGGTGGGTGTGAGGGCTCAGTGGTCACTCATCCCTGTCCCTAGCTCAGTGGCCTGATGTTACCCACCACCACCTGCAAGCCTGTGCCCATTCCATGCCCTCCACCTGGACTCCATGCCTTCTCCTGTCTGCACCATGCTGTGCCTAGCCCGGTGGGGTCCCATGGAGCTCCCTCCTCTGGGCTTGGCCGATGTGACCTCTCTCCCACTCCTTTCTTTGCAGATGTTCAAGCTGCTGGCCAGAGCCTATGCCGACGTCCACCCCATGATGATGGACAGGTCGGAGCACAGGTGCGGGGGCAACTTCCTGAAGCGGGGCAGCATCATCAATGGCGCTGACTGGTACAGCTTCACAGGAGGTGTGTGCCACAGGGGCGTGGCCTCAGCGCCTGTGAGAGCATGGTGGGGCAGGTGGCTCTGCTCCACGAGGGGCCTGGCTCATGTTTTAGTTGCTCCTTCTGCTAATGGGTGGGATGTGCCCCCGACCGAGCCTGAGGCAGGGTGTGGGCAAGCCGGCTGTGTGGCCGCCCACAACTGCCTTTCCTGCCCTACGCCTTATCACATCCGTGTCATAACTCTGCTCATGACCGGTCCGCCCCTGCCCCTGGGTGGCAAAGTAGGCTGGCCAGGTGGAACCCTGGAGCACCCATGCCTGGCCTTTCAGACACTGGCAGGCTTAGCACTGTGTAGCAGGCTGGCCCAAGGCATGGGATGCGGGCACTCAGGCAGCGTGGGGCGTATACACGCTGAGTCCTTCTGCGTGACACTACCAGGCACCTGCACATTTACTGGCTGAAGCTGTCCTGGTGTGGGCATGCAGGGGGCCATGTGGGTGACCCTGCTTGGCCACATGTGTGGACACCACTGCCACGCGTCCCTTCACAGTGCTTCTCAGTTGTGCTGTCCTGCAGATGAGGGCAGAGAAAGACCCCTCCAGGGTGGTGGCCCTAGGTGACTGGGTGGGACTCATGTCCTCCTCTCTCCTCTTGCCTTGGAGCCAAAGTCAACCCCACAGCGACGCCCTCTGTTGTCCCCAGCGACACATGCTGTGTTCCCTGTGGAGGGCGGCTTCTCTTCCTCCAGGACTCTGGCTCACATCCACCACCCTGGGCTCAGCCGTGGCTCTGTCATCCCATCTGCAGGCATGTCCGACTTTAACTATCTGCACACCAACTGCTTCGAGATCACAGTGGAGCTGGGCTGTGTGAAGTTCCCACCCGAGGAGGCCCTGTATGGGCTCTGGCAGCACAACAAGGAGCCACTGCTCAGCTTCCTGGAGATGGTGCGCTTGGGTAGACGGGCTCACCCCGGCCCTCTCTGGACTCGGGCGCTGTGCACCCTCTTCAGCTGGAGGGTGCTGGGGCGTGGGGTGAAAGGGCCGAGCCGATGAGCAGAGATCTTACGACCAAGGGGATGCTGAGAGAAAAGGGTGCGGGAGGCTTTGGAGGCCAGGGGTGTCCTGGAGGGGGGTGCTGGCCAGCTTCATTTTGAAGGAGTGGAAACCAGGCACAAGAAGGGAGCGCTCAGGTGGAGGGACACGTGGGAGCCTGGGCTTCTGAGGCCGAGGTGAGGGCCGTGGTGGAGGGCGGGGCACGGTGTGGCCACAGGGCTCTGGCACAGGTCGGTGGAAGAACTAGGAGTCGTAGACTGGGGCAGTGGGGGCTCCGGGGTCCCGAGGCAGGATTCTGAGGGTTCAGGAGGTGACACTGGCCCCAAGAAGCAACTTTTCCCAAGTGCGCCAAGTCATGCACACAGCAGGTTGGCACAGGTATCTGAGAGAAGCAGGAGCACCGTGAGTGGGGCGTGCGGGGTGACACTGCACACCAGCCCCGCCCACACTTGGTGCAGCAAGGTATCTTGTCTATAGGTGGGAGGCCACGCATGGCTGGGCCCGTGGAAGTACAGAGGCTCAGGCGCCACATGCCTGTCCTTGTGCCTGGTGTCTGTCCCAGTACAGACTGAGGTCTGCTGTCCCCAGCCTCAGCCCTGTTCCCATGGTCCCTTTTTGGACAGATCAGCAACTTCCTCCAGGTCAGGCCAGAGCAGCAGCAGCCAGAGGGGGAGAGCAAAGCCCGTCACCACTGAGTGGGTGCAGGCTGCTTGTGTGCAGCCCAGGGAGACTCAGCCGCACCCTTAGATGACTAAGCTCCGAGTACTTTGTTTTACGGCCATCTGGTGAGAATGAGTTGCAGGGACCCTCTGCGACACTGTGTCTGCTCTGAGGCTGTCTCTGGCGAGGTCTCAGGATGCGGAGATTTAGGGGTGGCATCCAGCAGTTTGGCCAGCTGGACCGGCCTGGCCTCTGAGACAGTTGACCTGGGAAGGCTGCGCAGCCTGTGATAAGATCGAGCCTGTCGGGGCCAATTGAGGCCATTTGCCAGTGATCCTGAGCAGGCCCAGGGGTGGGGGTCCCAGGGTCCTGCCAGGAGGGTGGGGCAGTGCTGCTCTGCCCCTGCATGGTGTGGCACAGGGAGGCCTCTGGTCACAGGGCACAGAATCCAGCACTTCAATGCCAGCCAACCAGGCAGGGTAGGGAGGGAGTCCTGTGTGTCCATCTTGCTCTGGGTGGGGACAGGAGGCAAAGGACACTGACAGTTGGCCGGGCTGGGAGACAGGAAGCCCAGGGCTGGGGGGCCTGGGAAGAGGCTCTTGAGGAGGTGGACATCAGGAGGTCTGCTTGGGGCAGGGAGAGCCAGCAGTGTGGCCAGGGGCGGGGCCTGGCTGAGGGGCTGAGTCCTGGCGGCCAGGTGGGGCCGAGGTGGCCCAGGCCAGAGGCTCAGGAGGCACGGAGACCTCTTGCCACCCACTGTCTCACCTGGCTCCCTGCTGCTGGAGATGTGCGGGAGGGTAATGCCACGAGGACACAGGGAGGGGCAGCAGCCCAGCCTCCCACTGGGTGGGGGCGAGGCCCGAGACACGCCTGTCACAGATCCAGGGTCCTAGAGTCACTGCGTTCAGCCAGGGCATAGGAGAGCAGGGTCACATGGATTTGGAGCACTTTTTGGTCTGGGCTCTGACCAGTTCCTTTAGCTCCTGTGGGTCAGGCAGGCTGGGGGGTGTCAGGCCCTTCAGGGAACTGTGGTCACTTGATGACTTGCCAGGCATCGTCATGGGCTCCACCCCGGAAAGCAGGGCCCAGAGAAGGCAGAGACTCACCTGGAGCCACAGGGCACAGGGGCTGGGGAGGGCGCAGCCGGAGCCACAGGGCACGGGGGCTGGGGAGGGCGCAGCCGGAGCCACAGGGCACAGGGGCTGGGGAGGGCGCAGCCGGAGCCACAGGGCACGGGGGCTGGGGAGGGCGCAGCCGGAGCCACAGGGCACGGGGGCTGGGGAGGGCGCAGCC
>NW_004524582.1:31411913-31417343 GCF_000260255.1 Octodon degus
GCACCGGGGTATCAAAGGCATGGTGGTGGACAGATTTGGAAAGCCGGTCAAGAACGCCCGCATCCTCGTCAGAGGCATCCGCCACGACATCACCCCAGGTGAGCACTGTGGGCTGCATCCCGGACCACGTCTGCTGACATCACAGTATCACCATAGAGGGTGGAGGGGCTGGAGTCACCCTCAACCTCCTGCTATAGCTCCAGGAAGAGATCGTGCAGCTCCTGAATGACAGTGGGAGTGTGCTCTGCAGTCCCACCAGAAGCTTCCTGCCAGAGACAGCCAGCAGGAGCCATGTCCACCCCGAAGCCCAGTGGGGTGTGTCCCAGAGTTCCCAGTGAGGAGCTGCCTCACAGCTGAGCACAACCGCAGTACGCCCAGGGCTGGTGGGGTCTGTGAGCCCTTGTGCTAGGCCTCTTAAGCACCTGCCACTCGTCCACGGCTGGGCTTTGACAGTCACTTGCATTCTCTCTGAAGCTCCGGATGGAGACTACTGGAGACTGCTGCCACCAGGGACCCACATCGTCATCGCCCAGGCACCTGGCTACGCCAAGGTCATGAAGAGAGTCACCATCCCGCTCCGGATGAAGCGGGCTGGCCGCGTGGACTTCATCCTGCAGCCCCTGGGCACAGGACCCAAGAAGTTCCTGCCAGCGCTCCGGAGAACTACACCCCACTTCCGGGTCACACGGGGTGGTGTGACCCCCCGGAGGGAACCCGCAGAGCAGAACCCCCAACCCCTTGAGGAGCACAGGCTGCCTGCAGCTGGTGGGAGCAAGCCCTGGTGGTGGTCCTACTTCACATCGCTGAGCCCCCACAGGCCGCGCTGGCTGCTCAAGTACTAGGCCGCTCGCCCGTCCGCATGCTGGGTCCTGGCTCTGGCTCCTCACCACAGCGTCATACAAGCCGTAGCCATTTTATTAAAGGGTTTCTCACCATCTCCTGTGATGAGGGCCTTGTGGGGAGGGAAGGATCTGGGGCCATGGTGAGGTCCGGTCCCAGGATCTATGTTGGCCTTCCCCAGGCCTTGAGGCCTTGAGTTGGCCTCACAGGAGGGAAACTGAGGCATGGTAGGGCAGAGGAGAACTGAGCTCGGGGCCTACACTGAAGGTTGGTGTCCAGGAGAGTTAAGACCAAGGTGGTCATGGATGGGAGGATTAGGGTGACAGGGGCACCCCAAGGCAGGCCAAGGCCCAGGGCCACACTAGAGGCTCCTGCAGGCCCAGCTCTGAGAGACAATCTACCTCAGTTTCTCTGCCATCCTTGGGACACCACTGACTCCTGTCCAGGAACCTGTGCAGATCCCTGTGCTGTGGTCCACCACTGTCACAAGTGCATCCCAGGGTCTGCCAGGCAGGGCCTCATGGAGAGTGTGGGTAGAGAAAGTGCATCTGTCAGCTGGGGCTGTGTGACAAAATGCCCAGCTTGATCAACTCGGGCCCGAGGCCAGAAGACAGATCAGGCATGGCAGCGATGGCCTGTGGCAGTGGCTGCTCCTGTGACCCTCTCTGAATGGCTGTGTCAGGGCCTCCTCTCCTTAGGTGGAGACCTCATTTTACCCATGACTTTGTAGAGACTTTTTCTCAAATGAGGTCTCATGGCGAGGCTCCAGGGTTGACTCCAAGGTGAGCTTGGGGACACAGCCCAGCTCCTGGCCCCTGGAGCTTCCATGGGCCTGTTTGTCCTGGCTGCAAGGACAGCAGTCCTCTGAGGCACTGGTGTCACCACACTGGCTCTGCCCTGCACCATCTCCTGACCACCTGTGCCCACATGAAGGCTGGCCAAGTACACAGCCTGCCAGGGAAGGTGTATGTGGCCTAGGTGGCATCGGAGTGCCGTGGTGGGCATGAAGCCATTTGGACACAGCACAAGGCTTATGCCTCTAGCGTGGCCTGGAATGTGGGCTGCGGGTCCTGGCCCTGTGTTCCTGCAGTGGCTGAGGGTCTCTAGGTTGGTGCTTGGCCCCACTGCGTATGCAGCTCCACACTGGGTCTTCAGACTCCACTGCCCGCTCTGTGAATGTGGATGTGCAGAGAGCTCGCACAGCTCAGCAGGTCCTTTGTGGTGGCCAGGCGTCGCACGGCGCCCTGCAGTGCCCAGCTCTGCCAGCCTGGCCAGCCCTGAAGCCTTCAAGTCCGGACAGCTGAGCAGGGTGCGGCGGGGCAGGCAACAGGGACAAGGCCCCTGCCTGCTCCTGCCTCGTGTCCACCTCGCACTGTGCATGGCCAGTGGGATGCCCTCCACGGTCCCTGTGCCCTGGTGAGAGAACCCAAGTGACCTTTGTGACACCCTTGATGAGTGCTGGGGACTCCCTGTGTGTGCCCCTGGCTCCAATTGCTTCAAGGCACTTCCTGCCTTGAGGCCCGGTGGGTGGACACACTGGAAATGGGTTTCCTTTTAAGGGAAAATGCAGATGGAGGCAGGAGGGTCACAAATTGGGTCCTGCCTGGGGAATTTAAGGAGACTCCCTGAAAAGGGTGGGGATGTGGCTCAGGGGAAAAGTCTTGGGCTCACTTCCAGGACACCAAAGAGGGCTTGGACTCACAGAGTGACTTGCTGTTCCCATCACCCCTCGCAGAGGATTTCTTTTTTTTGCCCCCACCCCCAGGATGCCTTCTGGGCAGGTCTGCTTTGGCTGGAGGATAAGGGGATCGAACCACAGCATCTGGAGCCTGACTGCTTTGCTTCAGCAGGCACTTAAACCCCTGAGCTAATGGGCAGGCCCCTTACCCCTCACTCCTAGTCTGAGGACCCCAGTTTCAGTGTTGGCAGGGCCCCTCATGCTGGGTGAGATGCCCGGGACTCAGCTCATGGCGGTAGCTGTTTGTGATCTCGTGGCTGAGGCCCCTTGGGATGGCAGCAGAAGGCACAGCTCCCAGAAGATGAGGTTCTGCCCTGGTGAAGAACTGACCAGCCCAGGCCCTCAGGGACAGCTGTGGGAGAGCCCCTGGGACCAGACACTTGGGTCTGTGAAGCACAGGCCACTCATGGCTGAGTCCCAGGAGAGGTGAGTGTCTTGGTGCTGAGGCCAGCTGCAGACACTGAGGGACCTCACCAAAAATGCAAAGCAGGAAGCACAGGGCTCAGAGGGAAGGGAGGAGCCTGAGGACAGACGGTGTGTGGGTGCCGGCCACAGGGACACAGGTAAGAGGACGGAGAAAAGGCTTTGCCCTGACAAGGTATTCCGGACCGGAAGCGATCGTGGGCCACAGGGGTGGGTGGTGAGCGCTGGCCTAGCATGCCCGAGGCCCTGGGTTCCATCCCCAGCACTCATGCAATGGAAGGAAGGGAGGGAGGAAAGGAGGGAAGGGGAAAGATGACACCGCTGGATCCGCCCCTGGATCCTGAAGTCGCAGGCAGCCTGACGAAGGACACAGGCTTGATCTCGTAACGCTCCTGAACTTGGAGGAGAAAGAGAAAACCTCATGAACTTTTCTATAATTCAGCCTCTCACTGCTAAAACTACATACCCCAGACAACTAGCCCCGTGAAGACAAGGCTCGTCTAGCTGCCCATCCCGGAGGCCCAGGGCCTGCACTGGGTGGGCAGAGCGCACTGCTGGGAGCATGTCGTGGTGGCACCAGACCGGTCATGCTGGGTCGCTTGCCACCCAGAGCTGAAGGTGTTGAGCTGATGTCTGTGCGAGCACCCAGAGGACCCCAAGGGCCTGCGGGCAGCTGTGGGCAGGCTGGGCTCTCCATGAAGCCGCGCCCAGGTGCCGCCTCCTCCTCCCCCTCCCCCTCCCTCCCTCTTCCTCCTCCTCCTCCTCCTCCTCCTCCCCCTCCCCCTCCTCCTGTCTCAGCCTCCCCAGCGCTGGGATTACTGGCATGCACCACCACACCCGGTTTCAGTAGCCAACACAGTGTGCCCAGGGTTCTGGGGCCGGCACGGCATCGAGTCCTGGGGATCAAACTCTGGACCTTGCCCTAACCAGGTGTTCCGGACCGGAAGTGATCGTGGGCCACACTTGCTGGGAAGGCGCTTAGACTGTTGAGCTATCTCCTCAGCCCCGCATCTGTCTTAAAGATGCCTGCATCAAAACCGGTGGAAAATAGATGTCTGATGTTAAGCGCATGTGCAGGGCGAGTCCGGCACTGTTGGTGAATGGAAAGTGGGCTTGAAGACTGAAAGCGCTGAATGGGAGAGAGGGACATTGTGAAAAATAACAAAGTGGCGTTCGACACCAGTGGACTAAGCAGCTAACCATGCAGGTCTGCACTGCTTGCATGGCGATTTCGTAATGAAAGCAGAGGTCCGGTGGGTCTGCTCGTGCATGCTGGCACCCAGCACTTGAGGGGCTGAGCAGGAGCGTCACCCTGGGTTCGAGGCCAGCCTGGGCCGCAAAGTGAGCTCAAGGCCAGCCTGACCCCATGCAAGATCCTGTCTAACAAAACAAAAAAATAACATCAGAGGAAAGGTGGTGCCAATTTCAGAACCCGACCAATTTAGTAGATGCTGAACAAATAAATCAGGTTCTAGAGAAGCTGGACCCCACGACCACTCAGTACACCCATGAAACTCCGTATTTCAAGTGGATCACAGATGTTTTCAGAGACCCTGCCCGGATTTCAACCTGCAGCAGTGTACTTAGTCACAAAGAAAACCTCAACAGCTAGAGATCTTTTTCTACTCCAGTTCTACACAGAGTAGGAAGCGTGCAGTTTTGCTCCTTTCCTCCGCAGCGTCTCCTTCCCATTCAGAAAGTAAGAAGCAGGTCCCGAGCTTGCTCCCGCTCTGTCTGGGAGAAGAGGCCTTGCCGGCAGCCGTGGGGTGGATGGCCCCGATGCACACTCGCCTCTGATGTGAAGGCCTCTGCTGCGCGCGGCTCGGGCTCCGATCTCACGGCTGCTTGGGCCCAGGGGTGAGAGTCCTGGATGCAGGGGTTCCCCACGGAAGGGGCAGGGCTGGGCCCCAGGCTCACCACCAGCCCTGCTTGCTCCGCATTGGCCAGAACACTGTCACGTGATCGCACAGACTGCAAGGAATGCTGGGAGATGGACTGCTGTTGTGCAGGGAATGGACTCAGGAAGGCAGGTCTGTACTAGAGTCTTGTAGTTTAAAGCGATGAAAACAAATCGACTTATGGTAGAACAGGAGACTGAAGGTAAAGGAAGCGATGGTCCTTCCCAGGAGAGTGTTTTACACAGAGATGGAAGCAGCAGAGCTAAAAGGTGAAATAAAACAGACAGGAAGCAAGCAAGCAGAGCCAGGAGAAAGCTTTCCTAACCCGGGCTGGTTCTTTAGGAAGGCCCAGGGAATTGCCCCACCCTCACCCTCGTGGAAAACAAGGAAAGACTGGGAGAGATTCAGGATAGTTTTAAAGAAAACTTCATATAACTCTTATTTCACCTCATGTAAACCTTCAATAAAATTGAAGGCTGAGATGGCGCGGGGGAAAATGTAAAATGAAGAGGTCACGTGCATAGAAATAGG